>NW_024065007.1:135722-212768 GCF_009727055.1 Benincasa hispida
TATATATATATTTTCATTTTCATACTACGTTGATCTTGGAAACCCACCTTCATTTTGGCTTGCTCCTACGGGTGTCATACGAACATCCAACTACGAGCAGGCTCCTTTCACAACTAAACTATTATCAGGTTGGGAACATTTTTAAAGGTCTTCCCTTGCGCTGACATTGGAGTTTTGTATACAAATATATATATATAAAACAGAAAATGAACGCATTTTCTAAAATACTATACTGCATATTCTTGATCTTATCTGCTCAGACCTTTCTTACCCCCAAATTTAAAGATAAGCAAGGTCCTCATTGCGTTGTTTGGGTAGACTAGACAAACACTTAGAAGAAAAGGTTCAAAATGAAAGTTTGAGCAGAACTTTGAAAGATAAAAGGTAAAGTACTGCTAAGCTAAGAAGTAACTAAGTGTTAGTCAGAATTTACTAAGTGTGGGAAATGTTTCTAAGTATAAACATATATTACATCATAGCAACACAATGAAGAACAAAAACGTAAAAAATTGAGAATATCGCAAATATTGACACGAGATGATAGAGAAAAAGGTACAAGTAAAAAGTGAAGTAAATATGTACTCTAGTTGTATTGAATATTAACAGAGTATACAAGTAATTACAAATGAACGCATTACAAAAATTTTGTTGTTTCCTGTACAAGTCAAAGAATTTGATTAACTTACAAAAAGAATAAATGAATGTCAAGAATACATAATGATCACATGGAAAAAAAATATAAGAGGGTTATTGTTGAGGGGCTAGAGGGTCTTGAGGGGGATCTTGCAGCAGTGCAGGAGGAGCTTCTTCAAAGTTTAAGTGTTGCTGGAGATGCGGAGGTACCATTGGACCATGCAGAAATGCGGTGAGAAAGTTGAAGTACTCTTGATTACGCTCTGCAATCAGTCTCTGGTGCATATGAACCTTGTAAATGCTGCGCTGCATGTTGATCAGCGCCTCTCTGGATGTGGTAGCACTACGTTGAATATCATCGATCTGCTCCATAACCACTTCAAATCTTTGATTGAAGAAGTGTTGTTGTTGCGAGAAAAGCTATTGTTGTTGGGAGAAGAGGGATCTCATTTCTGCTAACCAAGCAGCCATGGAGATTATGGAGGGTTTCGCCTGCGATGTCTCGCCAGCATCGTTTTGGGGTTGGGCAGATGTGCCTTCACCCAAATAGTGTGGGTCATCAACTTGCGGCGGTCGGATGCTGGGTTGCGGTGATGATGTTGTTGGTGAAGGTGAGGCTGCTGGATAGATAGTTGGGGAGTTTGGAACAAGGAGAAGGTTGGTAAAATACTCGTGAAGGGGAGAAGGAGGTCGTTCAGGTGGGCTGGGTAGGCTAGAAGGGCGAATGATTAAGGGGAGAGGGTCCGTAGGTTCCGGATCTTGCGCTGGTGATTCTTGAACCCTTTCTTTTCCCTTATCTTCTCTGCGTCTTCTTTTTGGCCTTGGTTCTTGCGGCGCATTCAAATCAATCGCAGGCCTCTTTGCTGGCAGCTCGGGGCAGTGTGGAGAATCTTTGAGAAGCATCCTCAAAATTTTGATGTTGATGAGGCCGTGGAATTCTGGCATGGACTCTTCATCAATACCCATGCCTATAGATAGGCATAGACTTGAAACGACCCACGGAAAGAAGTACTGCCCTCGAATATGTCCCACTAACGATCTGAGCTGCCTTACGATCAACTGTCCCACGTCTATAGGAATGCCGCGAGCGATGCAGTATGCGGCCATCACCCAATCCCTTGATACAATTTTGTCATGCGTTGTTAGGATCAACCGCTTCTTGACCAGGTAAACCCAGAGATTTTCCTTTGGTAGCAAGGACTTGGACTCCAGGGTGCAGATGCCTTTGAACGAGACTGACCAACTCGTGCCTGGTTGCATTAGTACCCTCAACGCGTCTTCCATCTGTTATTCTATAGGATCATTAATAATCCTGTTCCCTGGTGCATCAGGGTTATCCTTCATCTGATATAGTTCGTTGATGTCCTTTGCGTTGAAGTATACTGTTTCTCCCTTAAAGGTCACCGTATCCCTATTTCCATGCAAACGCCCGCGGTAGAAGTCTCGCACTACCTGAGGCACAATGATGAATGGGCACTGACAGAATGTGTCCCATCCATGTTCCACAATGATGCTCGTGATGAGGTCAGGTAGTGGAGTCGGCACAGGGTAGAATCCCATCTCGATCAACATGTCATCGTTTTCTTTTCTCTTTGATGTTCGCTTCTTGGCCGATTCGAGCTCGCTGCTTTCTGCGATCGCCTTTCCCTTATTCTTCGGCAACACAAGGAGGGCTACTTGTCTTTGTTTCTTCTCCCGCTCCTTGTGCTGTTCTTCTCTCTCGCACTCAGCGAGTTCTTTGCCCTTGCTTTTATATAAGTGCCGCTTATTGGCTTCGTGCTTCTTTCTCCTCTCCTCCAACAACAATCTATCCTCTTCTTCTTTCTTCATCCTTTCTTCTTCTTCTTCTTCTCTTTCTTCTCTTGCAAATTCTTCTTCGAATTGCTCAGAGGCCAGCAACAGACGTTGTTCCTCCTCGCGCTTCCGGATCCCTTCAAGTCTGGCAAGCTCATTGTTGCTTCGTATTTCTTCGTACTTCAATCTTCTTCTTTCGTTTCCTTCTACGATGATGAGCTTGCCCCTCTCTATATTTTCTTACTTCTATACCTCTTCCTTTATTTTTTTTTTCTCTCTTCCAATGCCAAAATTAATCTTTGAAGGTCGATGTTGGACCCTTGCGGGGCATTCTCTCTGCGACGCCGCATTAGGGGGGTTCCCTCTACTTCTTCTTGTTCTTCGGTCACAACCATTTACGTTGGTATAGGTTGAGTTGGTTCCATCAATTGTGTCGTTTCCCCCATATCCTCCCTTATGGAGGTTGATTCTCCATCATTCTCAGAGCTCGCAACCCTCTGTTTTTCTTCCTCTGCTTTTCTTAAGCGCCTCTCTTCACGCCGGCGCAATTTCCTTTCTTCTTTCTTCTTCCTTTTTCTCTCATTCTTGGCCTCTTCATCTTCATCATCATCCTTTTACTCTTTGTTCTTTTGTGCTTTGCGATGATGTGAAGACTCCGCCTCTCCAGCCTTCTTTCCCTTTCTCTTCTTCTTCTTCTTTTTCTTCTCAGGCACTTCTGGTTATGCATCCCCTACAACCTCCTCCATCGCAATGTCAGGGGTCTCCAATGCAACCTCAGCTTCCTTGGCCTCCTCAATTGCAATCTCTTCTTCTTCTCTTTCCTTTATCGAAATCTCTTATTCTTCTCTTTCATTTCTTGCAATCTCTTCTTCTTCTTTTCTTGGAGGTCCGTCATAAGCTTCTGCGTTGGCACTTGCCTCAGGAATTTCTGGGGCCAAAACATCGTATCCTGTTTCTTCTTCAATCGCCATTGCCTCCGCCACCATTACTCCACCTTTCACTACTCCATCTGCCACAACCACCGTCTCCTCCTCCGTACAACCTCTGCCTCGGGCAGTCCACCTCCTAGCTCCAAGTTACTCAAGATGTTGTCAACACTTCCCTATCATTTCGTCTCTTCTTTCATTTTGAGTTGAGACAGTAGGGGTTGAAGTTGACGTGCTTTCAGTGCTTCCTCCTCTTTTGAACAGAGGAGGCCTAACGGTCATGGGGTTTCTCCGGGCTCTCCCGGCGATTCTAAGGACAGTGTGGGCTTAGGCAGTGAGTCTACTACTGGCAGCCAGAAATGCTGCCTCTCGCATAGCCAGGTCAGGGGTGGAGGGTGAAGCAGATGGTTTGGGAGTTTGGTTAGCCATGGATACGAGCTTGAGAAGGTTTGGTAAATACTTAAGATGCTAGGGAGAAAGAAATCCTGGATGCAAGGTGCTAGAGTTTTCGATTGTCAAAATGAGGTAAAGATTTACCACGAGGGAGGAGATCATATTTATAGGTTGGGCCGTGGTGGGCCTAAAGCGATTTTTGCGGCGATAGGCCTTGAGCAACTCAAAGGCGCGTCGTTCCACCTCCCTCATTTATGGAATTTCAGATAAAGTTTTCCTTTCGTCTGCGAAGTCATAATTTCTTGGGGATACGAAACAATTAGACTTCCCCCCAAATTGCAAAAAGAATTTTTCTTTAATATTTTATTTGAATGGACGCAAGATAAAGATGAACGAATGTGCTCACTAATGCAAGTGTATCTTCGTTGAGGATGGGCAACAGTGCATATATCCCCGCAATACACCCCTTAACCAAACGAATTTCTGGAGGATACCTCAACATAGTGCATTTAGCTAAGGATGGACAAAGGACATATACGAGCGCAACACACCCCTCAACTCAATACAGTTGAGTTAGGTGAACGCAAATCACCTCTCATTAGCTTGAGATGCGTCCATTATCGCCTTGCAAACTTGTTGTTAATTTTTTTATTATTTTTATTATTTTTTTTCATCAGCACAAGTGGTTATGACTTGCGACAATAAATTTTCTTTTTATTACTCAATCATTCACCATTTAAAGCTCAACGCATTATTTACACAAGAAGCAAAAGAATTAAAGGCGAGACAGAATTAAATGCAAAGAAATAAATGAGGAAATAATTCATAAATTCAGGAATGAAATAAATGAAGAATCAAAGTAAAAAATTCAGAATTCTAAGAGACAGAAATTGAAGAAAGCATTAAACATAGTATCGAGATATGGACCGAAAATTGCGTTTTCATTTATGGGTGCAATCCACATCTCTGCAGGCGGTCAGACTTGCCTGCTCAATGTCCTAGGGACATTGCTCCTTTCCTATACAACCTGGGGCTTCTGAATTGCTGGGCAACATTCCCGGTGCTCGACTTCTTAGCTCGGAAGCCAGCTGGCCCACCTAGATCTCCAGATTCCTTATCGAAGACGCCTGCGCTTGCATGCACGAATTGTTGGGCTTCTGAAACGCTGTGATTATGCGATGATATGCATGCACGGTTCAAGCCTATTGATATGCAATAATGACCTGACTTGACTCCTTTCATGCAACATTACTTCTAAATACGCGTTATTTATTGATGCTCTTGTACTGTGCGTTGTCACAAGTTTCCTTACGTTGAAACTAAGTATAATTCCACCGCAAGTTTCTCGGTATGATCCGAGGTCGAACACATGGACTGTTTGAGGTTATTACGTTATGTTCATGATACATGTGACCAGGTTTTTCAATCTTTAAAAGTATAGTTTGTGTACAAGTATGTAAAATTGCGGTAGAGTAAAGGAAAGCAATAAAGATGCAATAATAAAATAAAGTGCAGTAAACCTAAGCTAGATGGTATAAGATACAGGCTTCATGATACACGATGCTGGGGTCTAGTCTGGCTGTGAAGGTTATGCAAAGAACATGGAATGCGGTGGCAAGTATTATGTACAGAGCAGAAAGAGAAAGATAAATAATATAAACATCGCAAGTTCTTAATTGCGTTGAAGCTATAAATACGGTTCAGCTTTTCTCTCGGCGTATACCTCTCAGTGATCGGCCGCGTCCCCACATGTCTGTGGTGAAACAGAGACGAACGTAACGAACACAAGGTTGCTTCCATGTCTGGAAGTACTACTCGCTTTAGATAACGCATTCTTCTAACCTTCTCTCGATAGATCAGAAATGACATCTTCACTTCTGCTCTTACAGGTGAAGATGCCATCTAGCATGCTTTAGCTAAACGTATTTTATCTCTTTAACTCAAATTAAGTACTCGTTTAATTCATACTAACTATCAGGGGATTAAGCAGACATCATGGAGAAAGTGGTTAACGGGGGAACGAAAATAGACAGAAAATGGAATATAACAGTAATCGAAACATTTAATATATCTATTAAGCGTTTGATACATGGTTTGTGAATGAAGAGATAAAGAATATGAACTACAATGAAGAAAAGAGATAGAACAGATAAAAATAGCGTCAACGTCTCGACGCTGATTTGGATGGAGATCTTCTTGCCAGATTGGATGGATCAGATGGTGGAATGAGCTTTCCTCTCAGGCTTGCTCAACCGGTAGCAGTGTTCTAAACACAGAGCTTCTCAGCGGGTATTTGGCAGAATAGATTTGAGACTCACCTCTCGGCCTTGTCTCTTCTTCTTCCCGAATTTCTTTAGTTATGCACTCAGCTCAACCGTTTCTTTCAACACTTTACCAGCAATTAGCCCCGTATCAAGTAGCATGAGTTTTCTGTGAAATCTATGGGGTATTTATAGGTGAGGATCTTTGACTCCGGCCTTGTGGTGCCCACTTTTTGTTTATGGAAATTTCGAAGATGGAGGGATATTATTCCTTCTGTTATGCAATTAGACCGTCGAATCTGCACAACCGTTAGTTGTACATGTGTCACAATCCTCCGCTTTTGCATTGCTCTACTGCATCTTTCGATCGAGTGTTCGCATGCGGTGTTGTTTTTATTATCGCATGTGATTGAAAGTCAGCTCGGGATCGACTGTCGCACTGCGTCGTTATTGCGTTAATCGTCTCTTCATTTTTTATTGACGGGCGCAATATGACAAAGATGCATTGGTCAGTTCTCCTTGAGCCTTGAGTACAAGCGGTGACTTGGTTGTCTGCAAAACAGAGTAGAATTCTCCTTTTCTTCCATCTTAATGATGTCAGTGGGTGTAATTGTTGTATTTCTGAGCTAATTTTCATACAATTGGCGCATATTTATCCTCTTTTAGCCGCAATATCTAGATAAGGCAGTACAAATAACTTGTATTTCTACAAGTTATCATTGCACCAATTGGATGGACGCAAATGAAGTTGAATGGACGTGTTTGTGGTAGATGGCCACATATGAGATTGAATGAACGCATTCCCTATCGTCATCCGAACATGTGGCCTATTAGGAAGAAATATTAGGCCTTAAGCAAATAAGGTGGATGCACGAGAAGACATGCAAAGTTAAGCCTTAAGTGCTGGCTATAGAAAGGGAAGACACCTTAGGTTGCATTGATATGAAGGTTGCGTTGATAGTGTGGGGTAAAGACACATCAAACAGGAGGTGGAAGAGGCTGGGAGTTGCAATAATGAAAGGGATACACCTGGTTGTGATCAATGGAGATGGTGTCGGGCAAAGAAGAGGGGTGAAATGCCTATAAAAAAGGGTTAAACGCTTCACTTCAACTCACAAATCATTTAAAGTCCATAAAAACCACAAAGAAATGAGAAAAAATAAAAGATATACGTAGATTGAAGGCGTTGATCAGTCAGAAGGTACAAGTAGAGGTGCCGAGGGAAACTGGGTGTACGGACAGACGCCTAGGCTAACTTCAACCGAGAAGTTATTCCAACTACTCGTGCCAATCAAGTGATTTTTAGACCAAAAGTTTCTAAATTAAATGTAGATTAGTGTAAGGCTGTCTTAAGGAAATTCTAACTCTAAGGCTATCAAATTCAAGGAAAACCGAGAGGTGCTCACCAGTGGGGAAGCAGTCGAGCCAGGGGAGTAAACTTGAGACTCTGAACTTTCACCAGGGAGTTTTGGGGCAAAACTTTAAGGTAATTAGTTAAAACATTTTCACACATTTTTTAAGAAGGAAATGTCTTGAGATAAGACTCGAAAGAGTGAGTAATCTAAGCTTGAAATTAAACTGAAATAGGTCCAGTGAAGGAATAAGGAAATCGGGTGAACGGGAAGAAAGATCTCAACAGGTCACTGTGAGTGGTTTCTTCTTTTACTCTTTTAATCATATTTAGAACTGATAGCTATAGCTATATTATGAGGTGAATATGACGTTGGGATGGTCAGGGTATGTGGACCAAGAACCTGAGCCAAAATAATCCTTACAAGATGGTCAGGGACCAAGAAGTCTAGATCCTGAGCCTGTGGGACGGAAAAACCTTGAATGGGATGGTCAGAGGGTCGACGGCCTAGCTTCTAGCCATGAAAGGGAGAACTATGTGCACATAGGTTGATATTTTTAGATATGAAATGTTAACTATCTATCGTGTCTGTAGGTAGGTTTGTGAAAAGCTTCATGGTATGGTGGAGGTTTGCATTGGAACCTCGTGATAATGCTTGTGATCTGTAAAAGACTTGTACTTATGATACCACTCACTAAGCTCTGTAAAGCTCAAAGTCTTTTTCTGTGTTTCTTTCGCAGGTAGCAGAAGAGCCCAGGTTGTGACGTTGGTCAAGGTCTACCACAAGTTTAGAAATAGTACTAATTGAGATTGGTAGTGTCTTTCATGTAAATGTAACTTGAATTTGTAAATTAGTTTCTAATTAAAGCATGTAATATTTTTTTCCACGGCTGTTGTAAGTAAGGTTACAAAAGGAAACTAGTAAGATATAAAAGTAGCATTAGTTAATATCATGCCTCTCCTCGGGCTCAGGAGTGCGGGGCTTGGGGCGGGGTGTGACAGAGGTTAATTGGAAAATGGTAAATTCACAATTGGAATTCCATAATTTGTTGACCATTTTTGATAAGTCAGTAGTAAATGAATTATCTTTAATGCATGATGGATACTGTGTAGCTTCTTTGCATTTAGTTCATTTCACACAAAATAATAGGAATTTTGTTAATTTCTTATTTAGTAAACATAGAATAAAAAATATTATTATTTTATTAAATAAATAAAACTCCAATTTTAATATGATTTAATTAAGAACCTGCTATTATATATAATCAAATAATTTTCCCTTTTAATGTGTTGGACATGTAAATGGCCACCTAAGATATTTATAATTTTACTTCTTTTGTAAACTTTTATAAATCAAACTGAAAACGATGTAAATTATTTTTATGATGAAGTAAATAATTGATTATGGGGATCAATCAACCATTGTATTTAGTAAAATTTTAGTTACATTTTTTTTTAAACCGCGGTAGGAACTAAGCTATTTTAGTTTATGACTTATATATATTTGTTATAAGCTCAATTGTTTATAAGAAAATAGTGTTAATTATAAAAAAATCTAGTAGAAAAAAAACTAAAAGTATAGGGACTGAACTTGTAATTCACTTGGTCATATATAAATTAGGAGAGAACTATTGTATATGAACATATTTTTATTGTTTTTTCCTTAAAGAAAATTAAAAATAATTTGTACAAAATTCACGAAAATTTATATTTATTTGTTTGTTCAACTTTCAAAATTACATATGTAATAGATGGATTTTTATTTTTTGTTTTTTTTAAACTATTAATAGATCAATTAATTTATTTCTTTTAATTATCAAAATACAAAATTGAAAAATTAGAAATTTAATATCCATGAAATTGAAACTTCAGAACCAATTTGTAATTAATCAATCCATAAATAAATTAGAAGAGAATAGTTATAAAATAAAATATTTTTATTTTCTTTCTCAAATAACAATAAAAAGAATTTGCAAACAATACATTTGAACTAACTTACTAACTTGCCTTATTTGAGGTTAATTGGGAAATGGTAAATTAACATTTGGAATTCCATAATTTGTTGACATTTTTGGTAAGTTAGTAGTGAATGAACTATTGTAATGCATGATTAATACTTATTTGCATTTATTACCTGCCAGGTTCATTTCACCGAAAATAATATTAATTTTATTAATTTCTTTTTTAGTACACAGAATAAAAAATATTGTTATTTTAGTAAATAAATAAATAAAACGCTAGTTTTAATATGATTCAATCAAGAACTTGCTACTATATGTAATCAGATAATTTTCCGTTTTAATTTGATGGACATGTAAATGACCACCTAAAATATTTATAATTTTACTTTTTTTTTTTGTAGATTTTTTTACATCAAATTGAAATCATGTAAGTGATTTTTAAATAACTGATGGTGGGGATCAATCAACCAACTGATGGTGGGGGATCAATCAACCATTGTGCTTAGTAAAACTCTAGTTACATTTTTTTTTTTTTTGTTGCAAACCCTAGTAGGAACTAAGCCACTTTAGTTTATGACTTGTATATATTTATTATAAGCTCAATTATTTATAAGAAAATGATGTGTGATGTGGTTGACTTGGATCTAGATTGATGAATTAATAAAGATAAATAGAGAGAATAAAGTTAAATTACAAGTTTAGTTTTTAAATTTTGAGGTTTATGTGTTTATTCTGTCTCTTAATTTATTTAGTAGAATTTTTCTCCACTTAATTCAAAATGAAAGTGGAGTAAGATTGAACTCCGAAGGCTTGAACTTGGAATAGGACTTGAAGATTTGCTTTGAGATTCATTCAACTTTAGTGTGGGATCAAATTACGAAGTATGCCCCTATTTAAATTTGAGATAAATTGCATGTATTAAGCACAATTTTATTTGACTTGATATAAAGCCTAAGCTTGAATTATTTGAATTTTGGATAAAATTTGAAATATGAACAAATTTTGTTTGAATACAAACTTGAGGATAAAATTTTATAAAATCAAATTAAATAGGATCATAATTTAATTTTTTTTCTTACGTTTTTACTTTAGTTTATTATTATTATTATTATTGAACTTGGTTTAAAAATTAAAAATTAAATGAAATTGGGTAATCTAATAAAATCTCATAATCTAAATCAAATATTTATTTGAATCTCTTGATTTTGCTATGAGAGTTGACAAATCCTCTATAAATAGGACCCAAATCTCATAAAGAAACTCTCCTTCTCTATTTTTCTAGCCGTGAGCCATGAAGCTGCCTAGCCGATCGATGAAGCCGCGAGCTGAGCCACGTCTGTTGCTTACCTTGCACCTGTCTCTTATACACATCTAGATGTGTATAAGAGACAGTCTCGAGCCACGTCTGTTGCTTACCTTGCACGAAGCCGCAAGCCGAGCCACGAAGCTGCCTACACCCGAGCCATTTGCTTCATCAACTCGCCGGTCGGAGTTCGCCATCTTTCTTCATGCACTGTGGGTCGATCGACGTCAGCACCACCGCTGCCCTCTCTTATTCTTGTGGAACAGTTAGCGATGCCACCGTGCACTCGTCGAGCCGTGCGTATGAAGTTGAACTCTGCGACACTTCCGTCGCACCATGCCTCTACCGTTGAACTCTGCGATCCTTCCGCTGTCCAACGCCGCCCTGCCATTTGACGCTCGTGCTCACCGCGTCGGTGAAAGGGAAAGAGGTGAACGGGAAAAAGGGAGAGAGCGAAGAAGGAGAGAGAGACTGAGAGAGTGAAAAGTGGAGAGAGAGAGATTAGGGGGGCTGGCGGCTAGGTGGAGAAGGAGAGAAAAGAAAATTAGGGTTCCTTTTTTTTTTTTCCTAATTTTTTTCTCTTTTTTTATTCCCCTTCCCTTTTTTTTTTTTTTAGTCTGTCTTCTTCTTTTTTCTCTTCTTTTGCCGATTTCTCTTTTTTCCTTTTATTTTCTATTTTTCCCTTTTATTTCCTTTCTTTTTTCGTTTTTCTTCTTTTGTTTTTCCTTTCTGTTTTCCTTTCTGTTTTGTTTTTTCCCCTTCTTCTTTGGTATTCTCCCTTTTTTTTTTTTTTTTAATGTTTTTCCATCATTTGAAACTCTCTTTTCCTTATATATATACTAACTTGCCCTCAATTTTTTTCACAGCATTAAAGCTACTCGTAACCTACAATATAATCGAGGGAGTAACCTTTTTTATCTCGCCAACTCATTATTATTATTATTATTATGCAAAGGGTGAGCTCTATTATTATTATTGTTGTTACTATTATTATTGTTTGTTTTTATGAGTTTGCAGCAGTTGTCTGATATGTGACCACCATACACATAGGGGTGACCTCGGAAAGGTCTAAATAACCTTATTATATCATCACTTCTTGATCAGCATGGGGATGACCCTTGAAAGGGCTAACAACCCCATTTGATGACCCTTGAAAGGGCTAACAGCTCCATTTGATGACCCTGGAAAGGGCTAACAACCCCATTTGATTAATATAGGCACTCCGAAAAGGTCTAAACAACCCTATCATATCGTGACTTCCTGATTAACATAGGGAATGACTCTGGAAAGATTTAACAACCCTATTTTATCAACATAGGGATGACCCGAGAAAGGTCGTGACTTCCTAATTAACATAGTAATGACTCCGGAAAGGTCTAACAACCCTATTTTATCAACATAGGAATGACCTGAGAAAGGTCTAACGATCAACATAGGAATGACCCGAGAAAGGTCTAACGATCAACATAGGAATGACCCGAGAAAGGTCTAACGATCAACATAGGAATGACCCGAGAAAGGTCTAACGATCAACATAGGGATGACCCGAGAAAGGTCTATTTGATCAAAATAGAGATGACCCCGGAAAGGTCTATTTGATCAACATAGGGATGACCTCGGAAAGGTCTATTTGATCAACATAGGGATGACCNCATAGGGATGACCTCGGAAAGGTCTATTTGATCAACATAGGGATGACCCCGGAAAGGTCTATTTGATCAACATAGGGATGACCTCGGAAAGGTCTCTATTATGTCACTTCTTGATCGACATAGGGATGACCCCGTAAAGGTCTAACAATCCTACTTGATCAACATAAGGGTGACCCTAAACCTTATTATGTTACTTCTTGATCAACATAGGGATGATCCAGAAAAGGTCAACATAGGGATGACACGAAAAATGTCTAACAACCCTATTTGATCAACATAAGAATGACCCCGAAAAGGTCTAAAAACATTATAGGGCTTAGAATATAATAAAGTTTTATAGGGCTTACTCTTATTAATTATTTATGCCTGACTGCCTTTGGATCATGTCATCGAAACTCATTCCTTGATGGTATTTTTTTTGCAGAATGATGGTTCACTTTGTCGAACACATCTCGTTTGGCGAGAGATACCTCGTGATTCTTTTTTATAGTGGTTAGCTAATAAAAGATGGACTTAGCTTTCTTGTGGCAAAGTCATTAGCTGGCCCTTTTGCGGATCGCTGGCCAAGTTTAGACAACAAATGATTCTTTCTAAATTATCAATGGAAGAGCCTTTGACTTTGTAGTCGGCTAAAATGGGCAATTCCTTTATGATGTCAGTTTATTTGGTGTGGTGATTTCTTCTCTGTACACGTATGATCGTAATAGTGATATAGTTCGAGCCCTATACAAAGTTTGGTGTTCTTCAACCAACACTCTAGGTGAATTATCAATTTCTTTATGGGACCTATGGTCATTTGGGAGTCTTGCAATCAAGGGAAGCTTTTATGAGTAGGTGATTCCCTCCCTTAAAGAATGAACTGGCTACCAAGACAAGGAGAAATATCTAACCAAAAACTTGTGAACATCTTTTCCAGGCGTATTATTCAATAGTGTGTTTACAGAGAGAAAATCACATGACCCCTTCTAAGAATGATTACCTAATGTCCATTAGCTCATGGATTTCTTTTTGGTTCCTAAGGGCTCAGAGATATGATAAGCCTACTACACGAAAGCAAAAGAAAGCCTCTCGCTCCCGGTTTACACAAAATCCTGACGATGCAAAGATCACATTTCGAGAATAGTCAGGTAGGGAAAATATGCTATTCGTGGAACTCAAGATAAACGACGACTTGAAGGATAAACTTGATTTGGCTACCTTTCTATCCTATTGGTTAGGCCTTTTTGTGTTCGCATAAAAGGGAGGATATATTCACCCTAAAGTATTTAGAATTGCTAGCTTGATGGCTAACGAAACTGTCTATAGTCTTATCGTGGCCTAGGGCTGATTACAGAAGCTTCAAACCCAATTGGACGCATGGACTTTCACTTTCCCATGCATTATGCCCAAGGTTGGTTGGCCTACTATTTTAATACACACTACCTCACTTCTGTAGTCATTCAGGGTTCAAAGATGGCCAACTTTTTAGTGAAGGAGGCTCAATCTATTTTGAAAGAATTAATCCACTGCGACACAAGTATTCAATGGCACGTGAACATTCAAAATAGAAGTAGGCATGAATGCATGACCAATGGTAGAGATTTGTCATTCCTAAAGTCTAGTTATTTCTCCGGCATGCGATCATGCTACCTATCTTCCCAATGTGGGAATATTTGGACTATAGAATCATATAGTTCCTCTCATTTTGGCCGACAATTCAGTTTTTACCAGAACATTCCTAATGATATAAGGGGAATGCCACATGCCCTCACGCTGAATAATGTGTTATATCACAAGAGAATATGCACGAGAAGTAAGACATTATCTTAAGTATTCTCGCCAGCCCACACGTTAGATATGCACACCCATGTTACTCCGCGGTTCAGGGATTGGTGGCTGACAAAGCACGGGAATTCCTTTGAAAAAAATGGACATCATTTAGTGACTAATGCCATTCCTCCTCCGGCACAACCCAAACTACCCAAAGAGGTAAGGAGATTCGTTTGATTGAAGAGACAATGACGATCTTGCAGAAAGATGCTTCAAACCAAATTGGGGAGGATAATCATAGTAGCACCGATGACTATTATTAGAAAAAACCCTCCAAGAAGCGCAAGGTTTTGGATAATTGCTTTTTTTAAAGGGATTAAAATGATCCAGCAGTCCTTAACGCTCTCAACTAACTAGTATATCGACCCTTCCTTTTTTTAATTTTCTTATCTCATTTCTTTCACTATATGGTTTACGTCTTTTTTTCACACTCTCTCTTTTTGTAGTCAACCTTGAACAACTCTCCTCAAAGACTCGTGGCCCCGCAAAGTGAAGAATCGTTAATGGGGCCTTTCGTTGTCGACTCAATCCCTGAAAGAATTAGTACATCTGAAGCGTTGGCAATGAATCCCATCAAATAGTCTTATTAAGTTTATGCTACCTCTGAAGACATCCATCACGTCAACGAGATAGTAGATGTTAGGAATGTTGAAGTTTTAGATCCCTTAATCAAAGAAACTGGTCGTTCCAACGTCCCTTTAATAGAGAAAGTCCTACAACCCGAGGAAACTTCAAAAGCTTGGCGAGTCCAGGTGGTTGTGAACCTGCATTTGTCCGTACTGGCAGTTTTAGGGCCCCCGTTGGCGCATATTTGACTATGGCTCGTCTTTTTGAGTCCAAGGAGCTCCCAAGACATGTGAATAAAAGAACACCCCCTAGCTGCTTCTAAGGTATCCGAATTTTGTGCTACCGACGTAGTTTCTGATGTTCGACGTCACACTGTCTTAGCCATGTGGAAGACTATACATAAGAAAATCATGCGTTCTTCTTTTGAGAAGGTCTTTTGTCTAGAAAAAGAAAATCATGAGATATTTGAAACCATTTCTGACATTCATGGTGCCAACCTTCCCCCTCTTAGAAAACTTATAAATGAATATTTTCGAAATATAGAGAAGTATAATAAGTTCCAATCATCATTTTCTTCCCAATTAACTTAGACAAGCAAAAGACAACATCTGTAGGAGGCCAAGTTTAACCTGGAGAAGATACTGTATGATGAAAATAATGCCCTTGCTAAGAGACAAGCACTACTAAAGCGTGATTCTCGAGCCTTGCAAGAAGAGAAAGAATTGTTAGCGAAGCTAGAAGCTATCAAAATTAAACAAGCTGAAATATCCAACTTGATCTCTGAGAACAAAAATATTTTGAATCAACATAAGCTTGATGCCTCAGAAATGCGAGGGACCATAAACGATATCAAGACTACTTCAGTTCTTTCTAATAAAAAGGTCAAGGTTTTAGATATACTACGTCAGATGCTAGAAGCCATGCAGCAGAAGCTAGAGAACTACAACTGGGTACCATGATTTGACGTTATCCACCTTTCTTAGCTACACATGCGCTGGTCGTTAGTGGCTTAAGAATTTTGTAACTCTAAGCTCTTTTAGTGGTTGGATTTGTTTACTGTAGTGCCAAGAAACTCTCTCTCTTATATGGAAGCTACTTCTTTTCTTCTTCTTCTTCTTCTTTTTTTTTTTTTAATGACAAATTTCAGTGCTTGAAGTTTCCTTTAAGTTTCTGTTTTTTATGTGATTGATCTTAAATTTCTTTAAGTTACCTACATACCCTTTATAATGATAGGGATCAAGTCATAACATAGTTCATAAGAATGTTTATTTTAAAGGGTCGTTAACCTTTTAACCTCATGTGAGCCAAGAGCAGCATGTAGTTTATACTCTTACGATAAGGAGTGTTTTTTTTTTTTTTTTTTTTTTTGCATTTACCAAGCATAAAATTTCTTAAGAAACTTGTTGTAGATTGGGCTAATTCTTAATCCATCTTGATCAACAATCTTACATGCCCCATTTGTGTAGACCTCTTTGACGATGTAAGGTTCATCACACTTAGGTGTGAACTTATTTCTCATATGTCTCATCGTGATGATGGGTCTTCTGATAGCAAGCACCAGAATGTTTTGTTGAATGCCTCTGCCAACCCATTTATAGCAACGTTGTACATAGATGAGTTGAACTGCTTGAATTTGAACTTCTCACACAACCTGTCCATCGAGGTATTGGAAAACTGCCTCCCATTATCTGTCACAATCCGATGGGGGATACCGTATCGATAGATGATGTGAGCGCGCATAAAGTCCATCACATTTTCCTTTTTAGCTTCTCTTAAGGTGATGGCCTCAACCCACCTTGAAAAGTAATCAGTGGATACGAGGAAGTAAGAATGCCCTGCTGATGACTTAAGTGCTATAGGGCCAACACGATCAAGTCCCCATGCTTCAAAAGGCCTCGAAGCTATAATCGGATGCAGAGATTCGGGCGATTGATTAATGAAGTTTGCAAGATTAAGTCCCCATGACAAGCCTCACTTTTTTGCATACTTCATCGAATCTTGGATCATTCTTGGCCAGTAGTAACCCATCCTCTTTAGTTGGTACTGTAGCTCTAGTCCAGATTGATGCGCGCTACAGACATTTGAATGCACTTCTTCCAAAGCCTTCGTCGATTCATTTTCTTCAAGGCATCGAAGAAAGAGTCCTTCGAGGGAGCAACGGTATAAGATCCTTATGTAATAAATGAAATGAGCAATAGTTCTTTGGATCTGGATTTTATGGCGGGGGTCATCCGGAAGCCTCCCATGCTAAAGGTAATTTATAATGGGTTGCCGCCAATCTTCCTTATCATTTAAGTAAACCATTATCACATTCATTTCTTCACATTCGGTCTCAGTCGGCAGGATAAGCCACCTTAAAAAAAGTGATATACTTAGGGATGCATCATCTAGGACTATTAGAATAGTAGCCAAGTTTGCCAAGGCATCCGCCTTCTTATTTTCTAACCTCGGGACATGTTCTAACGTCACATTATCAAACTTCTCCATCAACTGTCTGGCATAAATGAAGTAAGGTTTTAAGTCATTATGCTTCACATCATACTAGAAAAGAGCTAATTAGTTATCAACTTTGAGTCACCAAAAATATCCATGCACGATACCCAATCTCCAAAGCCATTTGAAGGCCAGGTATTCGACAACATTATTCGAGCACAACTCAGTTAGTGCATAACTATAGGGTAGCAATTGTTATTCTGGTGAAATGAGGACGACGCCTCCCTTCGCACCACATCTTCGTGATTAACCATCGAAGAACATGATCCAAGGTTCCGTGATTTCTGTGAAGAGATGATTGGCCTAGATAGGACGTACTTGATGGGATCGACTTTCACAATTAGATGAATGGTAAAGTTCTGCATATAATGTCTCAGCTTATCAATAGCGAAAAAAGAGTGCAAGACACGTTTTCTTAATAGGAGAGTAATTGACTTTAGCTCTGATCAAAGTTCGCTTAGATAGTAGAGAGCACACTCTTTTCCCTTCTCTTCTTCTTGCACCAACAATGCTTCCAGTGATCTTTCTTGTGCGGTAATGTACAATATCAATGGCTTGCCTTCTACGGGAGTGCCTAAGAAAGGAGGGATAAGTAAGTACTTCTTTATGCAATCAAAAGCATTCTAACAGGCCTTATCCCATTCGAATTTTTCTTTTTTTCTCATCAATTTTTTAAAGGGTTGACATCAACCTGCCAAGTTGGAAATAAACCTTTGGATGTAAGCTAGACGCCCCTGAGGACTTCTTAACTCATGTAAATTCTTTGGCCTTGACATCTTCTGAATGACATCAATCTTGGATTGATCTATCTTGATCCCCCAATGCCTTATAATGAAACAAAGAAACTTCCCCGAGGTTACACCAAATGTGCACTTAAGAGTGTTCATCTTTAACTGGTATTTTCATAGGCAATCGAACACAACTTTTAGATCCTTCAAACGATTTTGTCATTTCTTGGACTTGACCACGAGGTCAATGACATAGCATTCTACCTGTTTGTGCAATATGTCGTCAAACACCTTCTACATGGCGCGTTGGTAAGTAACGACAACATTCTTCAATCCGAAGGGCATTATCTTGTAACAATATATTCCTTTTGAGGTTCGAAATTTCGTCATTTCCTCATCAATGAGAGTCATTCATATTTGGTTACACCTAGACGATCCATCCATAAAGGAAAAGGCCTTGTGCCTTGTTGTCACATCAACCATGATCTTCGTGATGGCAATGGAAAATCATCTTTCAGGCATGCATTGTTTAGATCACGAATGTAACATTCTAGGATCTAGGTAAATTTAAATTAGTTCATGAAATTATTGGATTTTTCTTTTTAATTTAAGGCCAAAAATTAGGCAATTAAATGATTTGTTAGTTCAATTTTATTTTTATTTTTATCTTTTTATTGGTCATAGTTGGAGAAGATTTATTAAAATAAGATTTTGTGGTTTGAGTTTTGTTTTGGAAGAAGGTAAATGGGGGGTAATATGTGTATATATATGTGTGTGTGTGTGTGTGTGTGTGTGTGTGTGTTTGTGTGTGTGTGTGTATTATATAAAAGAAAGTAGGGTTTAAAGGTTTTGTTTATTTAAATAGGGAGCCTTGGTTTTCGTGAAGTAAAGAGGAAAATTTTCTTAGTTCCCTTCTTCTTCCTCCTAGCGCACGCGAAGCCCCCCCTCCACACTTCTTTTCTTCAGCCCCAGCCATCCGAGGTTCACCGTCACCCCTCGTCGCGTCCCAGACGTTCGCTCGTTTAGCCGCTGCCCAGTGCTACACGTCCCTATCGAGTTCACCCATCGTCGTGCCGCAACCCTTCGCCCATGTGTTCTCGCCGCACCGCCGGCCTAGCCCGAGCACCCATTTGCTGATCTGACGCGAAAAGCCTTGTCTGCACCAGATCGTGGTCAGTTTCTGTCAAATTCTACTATTTAGGGTAAATTTGGAACATTTTGGGTCTATCCTCGATTGTTTAGTTGTTGCTCATTAAATTTTCAGCTTGATTCTTGGTGTTGTGTTGTTAGACTCGAGTTGTGGAGATTGTGGGCTTATTGTCCAGTGGTTGGAGGTTGCTTCAGAGGAGTTTGATGAGTAGTAATCCTTGGAAGCCCCTTAGTACTGGTGTTGGTTGGTAGAATTGGGGTCTTTAATTCTTGAAATTAAGTGTCACTTAAGGATAGGTCTATTTTGGCATTTGGTGGTTTTTGGGGGGTCGCTTTACGTTTTGGGGTAGATGACTTGAGGAAATTTAAGATAATTTTAATTATGGATTTAAACTTAATGGGTTCGATTGATGTTTTTTTTTTGGTTCAGGTGGTAGTGGTTGATCTAGGGTCTTTCAAAACTAAAAGGAGAAATAAATTGCTTACGTTGAGGTAAGTGATTTACTACCGGTTTTCCCTTGAACCCAAGCATGTGTTACTGCTGGTTCCTACATTAGAATGAGATATCTTGATATGCCTGTTGGTTAGTTGAAAATTTTGGAAGCTTACGCTTACGTCATGGAATGTTGTTATTATATGTTCTAATAGTGTTTGATGGATGGATAAATTGTGAATTGTTATGTGATCTTATCATGATTTATGACCTTGGTTGTATACTTATGTCTGTATGAGATTGCACTGATTGTTAGCACTTCCATTGGGCTATGCAAAACGCATGTTGTGAGCCTTCGGACCCACACCTTATGCTTATGTATGGTGTCCCCTTGGCACCACCACTTATGTTTATGATTGTTCCCTTCGGGGTCACTACTTATGAATGCTGCCTTCGGGTTCGCCTCTTATGCTTATGCCTATGCCTACGCCTATGATGTCATTGTGCACTTGTGTCCCGATGGGAAGGCTAACAGATCACTGAGTGGGCTCAGTAGTGGGTCACTTACTGAGTAAAAGTAAAGATAGACCGGCGAATGACAAGAGAGATCTGTGACCTGGCCATTTGGATGAGTCATTGCTTCCACACCTAGGTTTCATGCACTAGTGTCTGGTTTAGAAGTTAGGAGTTTTAAAAGCATATGAATATTCCTTGATTTCATTTATTAATTCATTTAATTGTTATTTATTTTAAAGGTGGGTCAAGGGTCCCAAACGATAAATTGTTCTTTTTAGGATTTCTCTTCCTTATTGAGCTTTATTTAATTAAATAAAATTTTTATCTCTTTTATTTAAATGTTCTTCGAGAAATGTATTGCCAAGCCTATGCATGCACAGATTAGCATCCTAGAAACATACAAGAAATTAGGGTCGTGACAGTTGGTATCAGAGCCTAAGTTTTAGGTTCTATAGACTGACTTACATCGTGTGTCCAAACTGTTCATTATGGCCACAAACGGGTCTCTCGTCATCATCAGGTGTGTCGTTTAAAGTTCTCTACAGAATTATGTATGAAATTTTACATGTTGTATAGTCGTTTTGACGGGTTTCCCTGCTAGTGTTTTGTTAAAGCATTCCGTGTGGTTATCAGGTATGGCAGCACGAACTAGAGGAAGGGGCAGTTGAGGTAAGAATGTAGTTGGGAAGCAGGACCTTGATGTTAGCTTTAGGGTTTCAATCAAACCAAGTATTTTGATGATAACAAACTCAGATTTTTTGTACTAATGATTTGAGTGTTTCAGAGTCACTATCTTGTAGAGCTCGGAAAGACGATTCCAACGCAATTTGAATCGCTCAAATCGGAGTTCAAACGAGAAAGTTATAAGCAAAAAAATATTGGAGAGGAATCCAATGTGGCAGTGACACGTGGCACCTTGCTGGCGTGGCATCCGACGTGGCACATAAACGGTTAATATTGATGACGTGGCAACTGACGTGATGCTCCAACCGGTCACTTTTTGCTGACGTGGCACATGATATGGCAGTGATGTGGTGACCATGGACGAATGAGATAATGACAAGTGGCGGTCACCCAACTTCACGCGCGGACGCACGCGTGCACCGCATGTGCCTGCAGTTTCTTCACAGAATGCAGCGCGTGACGCTCAATCTTCTCCCTTGTGTGCGTGATGCTCATATCATCCGGCTACATTTTATTTTCATTTTCATTTTCTTATTTTCCTTTAATTTTCTGATCCAATTTTCTCCAAATTCTCACCAAATTTTAGCCTTTTCAAATTTGATTTCCTTCCTAAATTTTCATCCTTCAAATCCTTTTTATTCTCCAAATCTCAATAATTCCAATCTTTCAAAATTCCTTTTCAAATCCTTTCCTTTTCTATTTTTATTCAATCTCTACCTTTCATTTGCAATCATATCCAATGGCCAAAATTTATCCCCCTCGCCTATAAATTCGACTTGATTTTACTCTTCATGGACATACCAAAAGCTATCAAGTCTTAAGCTCTCAATTCTCTCTACTCTCAAATTCTTGTCCTCCTTGCTCCTAAATTGGCCTAGAGTTATTTTTTGAGTTTTTTTCTGAGTGCTCAACTTGTGTGTTTAGCCTTCAAGAGGTAATATTGTGAGATTTTCTCTTAATTTTTGGGAATTGTATTAAGGTGTGGGTACACCTTTGGTTGTGAGAAAAAGAAATTGGTTTGATCCTGAACCAGTAAAAAGGATCTTAGGTTTCTCTTTAGCCTAGGAAAAAGAGGGTCGTGTGTCGGTTTGGTCTTCACCTGCAAGAGGATCACTTAGTGAAATACCTAAGAAGCAGTCTTGGAGAGTGAGTAGGCAATTTGCCGAACCACTATAATTCTCGGTGTTTTCTCTTTCTCTCTCTCTTTTATTTCTTATTTTCAAATTTTTTGCTTCTTGTCTTAGTTATTTTTTTAATCTTTCCAAATTGCATGATTTAATTTTTAGTGTGTTATTTAAATTTATCCTTGATTAAATTGTCTTTAAATTTGAAGTTATCATAGCTTGCATGATTTAAGTTTTGTCTTGCATAAATTTTCTTTAATCAAATTAGTGGGTTAACTTTATTGAGCATTGTTTGAAGATAAAATTATTTTAGAAAAAAAAAATTGGTAGTCAACCCTATTCACTCTCCCTCTAGTATTGCCTTTAGGTCCTACACTTGATGTACAAGACCTTGAGGTGCAGAGTCAAGAAGTGTAGGACCCACTGCTTCGTGACCCTTCTTGGTCAACCTGGCAAAGGGTTAGACAAAGAAGTGGGCCTCAAACTTCGAAAGTGTCCATGTCAGGACCATTTTTCTTAGAGATTCCAATAGAGTACACTATCATGGTTGCAGCTATTGGGAATGTCGTCACACAGGCTGTGATAGGGCAGCTAAGAGATATTGTGGTCAAACAGATAGCTCAACATGCACAGTCACAGCAGGTGCCATCCCCGTCGACCCCGACACCAAAGGTTCAAAATCAAGTTAGAGTACCAAGTCAAACTATGGCAGGCCCTTCCTTGGAGGCCGGATATCTACAGGACTTCAAGAAGTATGACCCTCCGATGTTTAATGGGTCCCTGAAAGACCCCACTAAAGCAGAGTTGTGGTTGTCCACTGTGGAAGGGATTTTTCAGTACATGAAGTGCCCAGAAAAAAAAAGTTACAGTGTGCTGCCTTTGTTCTTGTCAATAATTCCAAGCACTGGTGGCGCTTTGCCAAAAGAATGATTGAACCTAGTGAAGGCTAAGCAACGTGGGACCAGTTCAAAGAGCGATTTTACGAGAAGTACGTCTCTGCTCACGTGAGGTACAACAAGTAGGCTGAGTTTGTGAATCTAAAGTAGAGAACCATGATAGTAGAGGAGTACGAGGAGAAGCTTGACAGACTGTCTTGCTTCACCCTTAGTCTGGTATTTACTGAAGCAAAGAGGGCTGAAAGATTTGTGCAGGGACTTCGAGTCAAGGTGCGAGGTATTATGCAAGCTCTTGAGCCTCCCACCTATGCAGCAACATTCCGAGCGGTAGCACATGTGGGCTGTCCCTCGAGGATAGAGTTCCTGAAGTCCTTGACGGAAGAACCTAGCTGAACAGAAAGCACCGGGGCCTCTGCAGAAGAATCAGAGCATGAACAGGTTGCTAGGGCATACCCAACGGCAAGTCACCGCTTCAAGAGAAGTCTGGAGGGATAGACCGGTGTGCAAGTCGTGTAGGAAGCGTCATTGGTGACGCTGTCTGATTGGCACAGGGACTTGCTTTAGATGTAAGTAGGTAGGGCATACGGCAAACCAATGCCCTAGTAGTGGTTCTGGAAGTGCAGGAGGTCAGCCCTCGAGTTCGCATCAAGGTATTCAAACCGACAGTAGCAGCATGGTCGAGTCTATGCCACCAATCGTCGAGAAGCTGAGCATTCTGAAACAGTGGTGACAGGTATGCTTCCAATCTTGGGGCACTATGCTTTGGTGTCATTTGACTCTAGTTCATCTCACTCTTTCATTTCATCGTTGTTCGTAAAGCATGCTATGCTAGTTTTAGAGGCCTTGGGTTATGTTTTATCAATGTCTACTTCGTCCGGAGAAATTATGATAGCAAGCAAAAAGATAAAAGCTTGTCAGTTGCAAATAGCGAACTGCACCCTTGATGTGACCTGAATAGTGTTAGACATGTGTGACTTTAATGTGATTCTGGGCATGGATTGGTTGGCTGCCAATCATGCTAGTATAGACTATTGTCATAAGAAGGTGATCTTTAACCCCCCTAGGGGAGCCAATTTTAAGTTCAAAGGGTCGGGACTATAATCTTGCCCAAGGTGATTTCAGTTGTGAAGGCCAAGAGGTTGATTGATCAAGGTACATGGAGTATTTTGGCTAGCGTAGTTGGCACCAGGGAAACCGAGATTAATTTAACCTTATAACCAATTGTTAGAGAATACCCTGATGTGTTTCCAGAAGAACTTCTAGGTTGACCTCCACCCAGGGAGATTGATTTTGCAATCAAGTTGAAGTCAGGCACTATTCCTATATCCAAAGCTCCGTACAGAATGCCTCCGGTCGAATTGAAAGAACTGAAGGTCCAGTTGCAGGAACTGCTTGATAAAGGGTTCATACAGGTCAGTGTATCTCCTTGGGGTTCATTAGTGTTATTCGTAAAGAAAAAGGATGGATCGTTGCACATATACATAGACTACATGGAGTTGAATAAAGTAACCATCAAGAATAAGTACCCGCTTCCCAGGATCGATGATCTATTTGACTAGTTACAGGAAGCTACTGTATTTTCCAAGATTGACCTACGATCAGGTTACCACCAACTAAGGATAAGGGACAGCAATATCCTAAAGACAGTGTTCCGATCTAGATATGGACATTACGAGTTCATTGTAATGTCATTTGGTTTGACCAATGCTCCAACGGTGTTCATGGACTTGATGAAGAGGGTGTTCAGGGATTTCTTTGACACCTTTTTAATTGTTTTCATTGATGACATCTTGGTCTATTCCAAGACAGAGGTGGAAGACGAGGAACATCTTCGGAAAATCCTAGGAATACTAAGGGAAAACATACTATTTGCAAAATTTTTAAAGTGTGAGCTCTGGCTACATAAGGTGTCCTTTCTTGTGCACATGGTGTCGAAGGATGGGGTTTCGGTGGATCCAGCAAAGATTGAGGCTATTATAAATTGGCCCTACCCTACAACGATCAGCGAGGTGCACAGTTTCCTGGGGTTGGCTGGGTATTATCGCAGGTTTGTGGAGAATTTCACTAGCATGACCACACTGTTGACAAAGTTAACCAGGAAAGGAGCTTCGTTTATTTGAAGCAAAGCTTGTGAGGACAGTTTTCAGAATCTCAAATAGATGTTGGTTTCAGTACCGGTTCTCATAGTATCTAATGGCTCTGGGAGTTTTGTGATCTATAGTGATGCTTCTAAGAAAGGTTTGGGTTGTATGCTAATGCAGCACGATAGAGTGCTTGTCTATGCCTCCCGCCAGTTGAAAAACTACGAGCAAAACTACCCTACTCATGACTTAGAACTGGCAGCAGTGGTTTTTGCCCTGAAGATTTAGAGGCACTATTTGTATGGGGAAAGGATCTAGATTTTCTCCGACCACAAGAGTCTGAAATACTTCTTCACCCAGAAGAAGTTAAACACGAGGCAACGCAGGTGGCTCGAATTAGTAAAGAATTATGACTGCGGGATTCTTTACCACCCAGATAAGAAGAATGTGGTGGCCGATGCCTTCAGCAGGAAGACTGCTCGTTCGGCTATCTTGATCACTAAGCAGGTTCAATTGTGTAATGACTTGAAGCGGGCGGAGATTGTAGTGGTAATGGGAGAAGTCACCTCACAGTTAGCCAATTGACGGTACGACCGACCTTGAGGCAGTGGATCATTGATGCACAGCAAGGTGATTCGGACCTTATTCAAAAATTTCGTCTGGTAGGGTCAGTCCAAGTCAATGCATTTTCTGTGTCTGTGGACTAGGGCCTTCTATATCAGGGACGGTTGTGCGTACCTGCGGATGATGGCCTAAAGGGGGAATTGTTGGTAGAAGCCCACAACTCCCCATTCTCGATACATCTAGGCAGTACCAAAATGTACCAAGATTTGAAGTAGTATTACTAGTGGTCCTATATGAAAAGGGAGATAGATGGCTATGTCAGCAAATGCTTAGTCTGTCAATAGGTGAAGGCTCAAGGCAGAAGCCAGCGGGCTTACTACAGCCAATTGGATGTGTCAGAATGGAAGTAGGAGAATGTGTCCATGGATTTCATTACAGGTTTTCCCAGGACAGTGAAAGGCTTCTCAGTGATTTGGGTTGTGATAGACAGGCTCAATAAGGTGGCGCATTTTATTCCAGGGACGCTCACATCCACGGTGAGTAAGTGGGCTCAGCTATACATGAAGGAGATAATAAGGTTGGATGGTGTGCCGGTGTCAATTGTGTCCAACAGGCACCCTCGTTTAACCTCTAATTTTTGGAAGAGCCTCTAGAAAGCCTTTGGAATGCAGTTAAACTTTAGTACAGCCTTCCACCCTAAGACGAATGGGCAAATAGAACGCTTGAATTAGATGTTGGAGGATATGTTGCACGCTTATGCGCTGGAGTTTTTCAGGGAGTTGGGACTCCCACTTGCATTTGGCAGAGTTTGCTTATAATAATAGCTATCAGGCTACCATTGACATGTCGCCATTTGAAGCTCTATACAGTAAAGGTTGCAGGTCTTCTATTTGCTGAAGGGAGGTTAGTGAGATAAAACTAATGGGAACTGAGCTAGTGGAGATGAAAATGAAGCCATGCAAAAGATCAGGGCTTGAATGCTAGCATCTCAAAGTAGACAGAAAAGTTATGCTGATGTTAGGTGTAAAGAGCTTGAGTTTGAGGCAAGTGATAAAGTGTTGCTAAAAGTAGCACCTATGAAGGGTGTTCTGAGGTTTGGAAGGAAGAGAAAATTAAGTTCGCGTTTCATTCGGCCGTTCGAGATCCTAGAATGAGTGGGCCCTGTGGCTTATTGTTTGGCCTTGCCACCCTCTCTCTCTGCGATCCATAAGGTCTTTCATGTTTCCATGCTTAGGAAGTACGTAACGGACCCGTCTCTTGCGGTGGACTTTGAACCCTTTTAGCTAAATGAAAACTTAAGTTATGAAGAGAAGCCTATGTAGATTTTTGCAAGGTAAGTGAAGGTTTTGCACAATAGGGAGCTGCCACTAGTGAAGGTTCTATGGCAGAATCATCAGTTTGAGAAAGCAACTTGAGAGCGGGAGGACAAGATGGGAACACTATTGGGAATGGTGTCCTAAATCTCCTGGTAGTCTCATAGTTTGTAAACTCTGTAAACATATTGTTATTAATAAAATAAGTGTTATTTTACAAGCATTTACTCAATCCAATAAACTAAGATCTAAGGTTATTTTATGTAAATTAAAAACAAGTATGTAAAGACATACAGGTGGATCTTGTTTAAATTAATAACCTAAATGGTCTGTAGTAAATGGATAAAGAAGGGATACCTTATCCTGGTGACATTATGGATACGACTCGCTTTGTAGATGTTACAAGTGTTGTAAAGTGCTACAAATGATTTGATCCTGATCATACATGTGGAGAAATGCGTGCGGGGTATCCTATACAAAGAGTTTGTATAAGATCAGAC
Organism: Benincasa hispida; assembly: GCF_009727055.1. NCBI lineage: Eukaryota > Viridiplantae > Streptophyta > Magnoliopsida > Cucurbitales > Cucurbitaceae > Benincasa > Benincasa hispida. The sequence goes on from NW_024065007.1 coordinate 162,854, forward strand.
CACGAAATGATTAGTCTCTTTATATAACGCCGTTGAGAATAGAGACTTACATTTCACTAGGATGACCATAGGTGACATGACTTGAATCCTGGGTGAGTTGGGAACTTTTGTTCATGAAGGCGGTCCTTTGATTTGTATGGGTAAAAGTGGCCAGATTGCCAACCCAACAAGTCTACCATTTTGGGGATTCGTCTGATTGGGAAGCTGGGAACTCAGCTAAACAAGACGGAATTCACTCTTTCCCTGATGCAGGGGTAAGTAGATAAATTACTCCCTTAAAGGCTGATTCCGGGTCTTGAACATAGTGGCCATACCCTCTTTTGGGAAGAGAGGAATTAATCATAGTGGGACTATGGCTTATTGTTCATTAGAGGAATCAATGGTACTTAAGAAGTTAGATGTAACTACAGGGGAAAAACGGTAAATTAGCCCAACTGTACTCACAAGCGATGTGAAGGGTCATCGCACTGTTGATTGGTTATATCCAATGGACATAGAAATATATCTGTAGTGCGAAGAGTTCAACTGTCGATTTTTAGTGGAGTGTCCGGCAATTAACGAATGGTGGATATCATGATTAAATAGTTTAGTCAGTTATTCACGTACCGTTGGAGCTTAGAGCTACAGGTCCATAAGGTTCTCTTGGTAGTTCAATGGATTCAAGTTGAGAATCAAATTTTGGGTTAGTTTGAAGTGTTCAAATTAACAAGAGGAAATTTGATTATATGTGATATAATTAAATTAATTCAATTATATGTGATATAATTGATATAATGCATTTGATACATTATTAGATTGGAGGAATTAATATAAATATGATTTATATTAAATGCCATAAAATAGAAAAAGAACTATGGTTTATATGTTGCATATGATGCAATATTAAACTATAGGTTATAAATATAAACTAGTTCATGAAATTATTGGATTTTTCTTTTTAATTCAAGACCAAAGATTAGGCAATTAAATGATTTGTTTAGTTCAATTTCATTTTTATTTTTATCTTTTAATTAGTCATGGTTGGAGAATATTTGTTAAAATAAGATTTGGTGGTTTGAGTTTTGTTTTGGAAGAAGGTAAATGGGAGATGAAATATATATATAAAAGAAATCAAGGTTTAAAGGTTTTGTTTATTTAAATGAGGAGCCTCAGTTTGTATGAAGTAAAGAAAGAAAAAAAAAAAGAAAAATTTCTATAATTCCCTTATTATTTCTCCCAGCACACACGAAGACCCCCCCCCCCCCACTTCTTTTTCTTCAACCCCAACCCGTCCGAGTTCGTCGTCGCCTCCTCACAGTAACCATGCCGCCGTCCCTCGTCGCAATGCTCTCTCAAATATTAGGCTTCAAAACTCCTTTACAAAAACTTAACGAAGTATTTCCTCATGATAGATTATTTTCTTAAGTCCCTTTAAAAATATTTGGTTGCACAATTTTTGTCCAAGATCATAGACCCAATAGAAGTAAGTTAGATCCTAAGGCAATAAAATGCATCTTTCTCGGTTATGCTCCAAGTCAAAAGGGATACAAATGCTACTCACCAACTACAAAAAGGTTCTATACATCCATGGATGTAACCTTCTTTGAAACCCAACCTTACTTCAAAAAGCAAGACGCCACTGAACCTTCCACCCTCATAGAAAATGAAAAACTTCTGGAAAACGAAGGAAACAAAAAAACTAAATCTCATTGAAGAGAGTGCTCCATATGTTCCTTATATACATGAAATAGATATTCCCAATCAAGGCCCACCAGAAAGTAGGAAAGATCCTATAGTCTATACTAGAAGGAAGAACACCCTTGAACATGCACCAGTACTCAATCAAAATCCAACCGAAATATAGGAAAATCATGTCTCCAACTCCACAGCTGAAACACCTACTGAAGACATTGATCTTTCTATTGCAAAACGAAAAGGGGTAAGATCCTATACGATGCATCCCATCCAAAACTACCTGTCCTACAAAAACCTCTCTCCCAAGTTTAAAGCATTCACAACTACACTATCCCAAGTTTACATTCCAAACAATGTCTATGAAGCCCTCAAGGACATTAATTGGAAGCAAGCTGTATTAAACAAAATAAAGGCCTTGGAAAAGAACAACACATGGGAAATAACAGACCTACCTCCAGGAAAGAAAACAGTAGGATGCAAATGGATCTTTACTATCAAGTACAAGGCTGATGGAGAAATAGATAGGTTCAAAGCTAGACTTGTCGCCAAAGGATTCATCCAGTCCTATGGCATTGACTATCAAGAAACATTTGCCCTAGTGGTAAAATTAAATAGTATTTATGTCCTATTTTCCCTGACTGTGAATAATGATTGGGTTCTTCACAAATTAGATATAAAGAATGCCTTCCTTAATGGACTTAGAAGAAGAAGTGTATATGGATATACCGGCCGGTGTAGAATCTACTCAAACCATAGATAAGGTATGCAAACTAAAAAAATCCCTATATGGCCTAAAACAATTCCTTAGGGCGTGGTTTGATAAATTCTCAAGAGTGGTAAAGGAAAACGGATACTTACAATGTCAATTTAACCATACTCTCTTCATCAAACATTCTTGCACGAGTAAAATAGCAATTATCATTGTCTATGTAGAAGACATTATTCTTACAGAAGACCATGAAGAATAAATAAGAAATCTAAAACTTCTCTTAGCCAAGGAATTCAAAGTAAAAGACTTAGGCAACCTTAAATACTTCCAAGGAATGGAAGTAGCCCGCTCAAAAACAGGCTTGAGCATTTTTCAAAGAAAATATGTCCTTGACCTGTTAAAGAAAACTAGAATGCTTGGATGCAAGCCTGCTAATACTCCAATTAACACAAACAATCACATAATCAAAGAAAACAATCACAAAATGGTTAACAAAGATCAATATCAAAGGCTAGTTGGAAAATTGATTTACCTAACTCACATAAGACTCGATATCTGTTTTGCAGTTAGCTTTGTAAGTCAATTTATGAACAGTACAACAGAAGACAATATGCAAGCTGTATACAGAATACTCAGGTACTTGAAAGGAACTCCAGGAGAGAGATTATACTTAAGGAAATCTAAGAGAAAAAACATCGAAATCTTCACAGATGCCGATTGGGCAAGTTCAAAAATAGACAGAAGGTCAACTTCCAGATATTGTACCTTTGTTTGGGGGAATTTAGTCACCTGGTGAAGCAAGAAACAATCTGTAGTATCCAGGAGAGTGCTGAAGCAGAACTAAGAGCTCTAGCTCAAGGAATATGTGAAGGAATGTGGCTCAAAAGCATTCTATCTGAACTTAAAATCAAATCAGAAGAACCAATGGAGGTACATTGTGATAATCAAGCTACTATCAGTATCGCCAAAGACCCAGTCCATCATGATCGCATAAAGCATGTGAACATTGATCGACACTTTATTAAAGAAAAAATTGAAAACAAAAGCATCCCACTCACCTACATACTTACCAAGAGGCAAATTGCTGACATACTAACAAAAGCCCTATTCAAGAATATGTTTGAAGACTTAAAAACCAAGCTAGACCTAATCAACATATATCGCCCAGCTTGAGGGGGAGTGTTGAATATGAAAAATCTCCTCTTACATTGTACATATGATTTTATTCCCTGTAATTAGGTTTTATTTTTATTCTTACCATATGTACAATTTTTTACTGTTATAGGTTTTTCCATACTTAGCTATCATAGTTGTATATATAATGGGTGCTCCCTCTTGTAAAATCATCACAAGAAATAAAAGAAAGAGTTATGTATTACAACACTTCTTCAAGTCAAGCACATGCATTCAATTGAGAGAAAATCAGAGAATCAAGTGTTATAAATCAAACCACAATGCATCAAATCAACATAAATATCAACACCAACTTAAGTTCAGCACTACGAAACAATTTTCTCCGAAAACCTCGTGCAAACAAATTGGCATGCCTAGTGGGACCTCTCTGCCTTTCATCTCTCTCTCAATATCCAAACAAATAAATTGCACCAGAGAGAGCTGCATTCAAGGTAGCTGCTGCAAGCGACTTCTATATGGGACTTGGCACCCACAGTCTCTCTAAGAAGGTTCTACATGGACAAAAGCAAAGCTCCGTCATCGCGCATAACATTCTGAAACAGATGACAAAGTCTCCTAAACATGGAGTGTCATCAAGGAAAATCCCTTATTTAATAACTCTACTTTCGCCTCTAGCAAGTCCAAGAGGGAATCATACTCGGATGTGATGCTTGTCATGATGGAAGACGTGACGGCCAATGCAGCCATGGCAAAAATGGAAAGAAAGATAAATTTTTTGATGAAAGTTGTTGAGGAGCAAGATCATAAGATCGCTAGCTTAAGAGAGCAGGTGCAAGCTCGTGAAATCATCGAATCAAGGCAAATTCTTTCTGCCAGGGAAAATGACAAAGGGAAGGTGGTGTTGTAAGAAGTTCAACCGCAACAATCAAACTCTATTGCCTTTCTATCGGTCCAACAGTTGCATGATATGATCATGACCTCCATATGGGCGCAGTATGGAGGCCCGTCTCAGACCCTTTTTTATGTATTCCAAGTCGTACACCCAGAGAATCAGCAACTTAAGAATGTGTGTGGGGTACTAACTCCTGAAGTTCCAGCAATTCCACAGAAAGGGCAACCTAAAACAACACATTGCTCAATTTGCTGAAACATGTGAGAACGTAGCAGCTAGGGGAGATCTGTGTCACACCCCTCTCCGAGCTCGCTTCCTGAGCCCGAGGAGAGGCGTTAGGGACCGCAGATACCACCCTTTTGTGATACCTACTACCCATCTAAACCTCTTTACTCTCAGTAAACTTTAAGTCAAGGAGATATACAACAATTGATTAATTAGGCCCATCGTAAATACAACAATGTAATGTTTATACAACTCCAAGACTTAGCTACAAAGTTTAAATCAACACTCTAAAACCCCAGAAGTGTGATTGTGGCTGTGGCAGACCTTGACCTTAGTAGCACCCTAGAACTCTTCACCTTTCGCTACCTGGGAAGAAAACATGAAAGAAAAGGATGAGCTTCATAAAGCTCAATGAGTGGTAAGCAACTTCTAGAGTTTATTTAAACTCATAATAATACAAGCATATCATAAATACGAGGTTAATACTCAAACCTCTGCTTTGAATGAGTCTGCTCTCAACTTTATCTACACGCACGGTAGATAGCTAAACTGATAACTACTTAGAATGAGTATGTTTTCTACCTACACACACGGTAGATAGTTAACTGATACTAATAATAAACTCTTACTTTCTTGCGTTCCCTCTGTTCCCTATGTGCACGTAACTCCCCGCTTACGGGCTAAAAAAACTAGGCCTACCAGCCCTCTGACCATCCCATATGAAGTTCCTCCCACAGGCTCAGGAACTAGACCTCTCGGTCCCCTAACCACCCCATGAGGTTCCATTCGAGGCTTAGGAACTAGGTCTATTGAACCCCTGATCATTCCGATCACATAATCTCATTCTCATGCTATTTGTTCATTCATAACATAAGCATATACAATTTACTCTAAAAGATATGCTTTAAGACTTAAGGGAAATACCATTCACCTTGGTAAGGTAGGAATCTTTCTCTTTAGAAGTTCCTTAGTTACCCCAACTCCCTTTTGAACCCTAAAATCTCGATTCAAATTTAAGATTAGATTACTCATAGTTCTAAGCCTTATCTCGAGATACTTCTTTCTACAAACATGCTCTAAAATGTCTAAGAAAACTTACCTTAAAATCTTAGCTAAGAAATTCTCGTGGTTTGGCAGAAATCCTCAAAACATCAAGATTGGCCCAAGCTTACCTGACAACTCGACCCTTCTGTCTTTTTCTCACTAGCCAGCCTGATTCCTTGGAGCTTCTTCTCCAGCAGCCTTGAAAACTAGACTCTCAGAGCTTTTAGTTGACTTTGGAATCACTCAAAATGCATGAGTATTCTGGGAGAAATCCTCGTCCCAAGTTGATGCTATTTTTAGACTTCACTATCAGACAACATCTCCTCCTTTTTGCATGGTCAACGCATGGTATTCATGATTAATGCATAGTCTTCTCCAATTCTACCTTCTAACACTCTTCTTTACGCTCTTTGAAGAGGATTGGGCTTATGAATTGAAGAGACATTCTGTGGTGGCATTTATAGGCTAAAGGAAATTATTCTTCTCATCTTTACTAAGCCTCAACGCAAGACACCTCCTACTCTTGAAGTGTTTGCACCATGCTTTGCCACCACCTAATCCCTTGCTAGTCACCTACTTCCATGCCACTCACATGCTTGAGTTGTCTTCCTCATGCGTAAGACTCTCTTTGCATGAATCTTTATTCGTTCAGCTCCTACTAACTCAAGCTTTAACTTCTCTCGGTATAGCCATTTGTTCGAATGAGCTCATCAACCTTGCGTAACGCAAGCCTTAGCACCGCTCCATCATTTAGTCCATCGTACAACTCCTGCACATCATCGCTTAGCTCCATCGTCTAATCAATCTCTCATTATTGCTTAACATTCAACCTTCTCACTGTCATGCAATCGTCTAGTGCTTGCGTCTATCGCATAGCACTAACGCCTGATCGTGTAGCTTAATCATTTAGTAAACTTTCGCTCTCAACGATCTCACTCCCAGCGATCACGCCCTCAACGATCTCGCTCTCAATAATCTCGCACATAGCCTATCGCATAGCTGCTGCGCCAATCGTTTAAAGGAACTTCCATCAATACAGACAACTTTACTTGCGAGATCCCCCTGAGCAAAGTCAGCGAGATCCCCTTGAGCGATGCTAGCGAGATCCCCCTGAGCGATGCTAGCGAGATCCCCTTGAGCAATGCTAACGAGATCCCCCCCTGAGCGATGCTAGCAAGATCCTTTAGAGCGATGCCAGCGAGATCCTCTAGAGCGAGATCAAGATTTTCCTGTGAAATTCTTAGCGATACTCACCTCAATTCCTAGCGAGATTTCCCCTTAGAGTGAGATCCTCCTTACAAAATCAGCGAGATTTCATTTATAAACGAGATCCTCATGCCCAAATTTCGCTATAATTCTCCCTAATGAACTGCTTGCTTGTTCCTCACAAGCAGCTATCTACTTATGCACCAATTCCCTATTATAACTTCACAAATTCATAACTCAAAATCTAGAGCTCTTTTCAAGAAACTTCTTTCTACAAACTTGTTTAGATTTGAGTTAACTTCCTTACTTTAAAATTTCAGCCCAGAATTCCTTATAATTTGGCCTGGAACTTCCAAACTTCACCTCGGGCTCTGATTAATCTGTGGTTCTACCTCTTCTGCAAATTTTCCACTTTTGTTCTTTTCTTTCAATCTTTCTTTAGTAGAACAACCTTGAAAACTAGATTCTCCTAGCTTTCAAATGGCACCAAATTCACTAAATTTGCTCTTTTCAATTGCCAAAATCATGCTTTTGAATTTTCACTTCCCTTTTTAATCTTTCTGCCACTTCCTGAGTTCAAAGAATTAATTGCCACGTCACTCCACACTTAGTGCCTCCAGCAGACTAATGATTGAGTTTCTTCATTTGATATATTTTTTTCCTTCCCTTCCTTCATAATCCCTATAAACAACATGAATTTCTATTTAATAAATATGTAATATAACATTTCTTTAGCTAAACATGCTTATCTAGGGAAACTAAGTTCGGGGGTTTACATAAGGTAACTTAGTCTCTTATCCTAATCTGTCTTTTTCCTACAGTAAGCGCATTAGGATGGACTTTGGCACCGAAAACGAGGGGTTACACTTAGGACTTTAGGACCGAAAACTATGGGTTACACTTACACAGAATAGTTAAAGGTTAACGATTCTAGACTAAAAAATGGTGGCTGTAAGGTTCAGTTCCAGGAGTTGGTTCTGCCTAATGATTAAGAATGTCTCATCCCAGTGAAGGGACAACTGATCACCCCACCGGTGACATTTGTCCTGACTTACTGGAGCATCATTGCAAAATAGAAGTCTATAACTTAGGGTACTTGAAACTGTTTTGCAAAACTAATTGGTTTAAAAGTGGTTTAGCAAAATCTAATAAAGATTTGTTCGTATTTTTAGCATCTTTTTCAAATGGCTACAACCACTTTATCGTTGTTAAGTGTCGAAAAATTAACTGGTGACAATCTTTCAACATGGAAACACATGATCACGACGATCCTAATCATCGAGGATCTGATGTTCGCTCTCGTGGAGGCTTGTCCTCCTATTCCAGCTCCAAATGCTGCTTGAAATGTTCGGGGGGCATACGAGCAATGGACAAGGGCAAATGAAAAGGTCCGAGCCTATATCTTGGCAAGTCTTTCTGACATCTTGGCCAAGAAGCATGAGCCTATGGTCTCAGCCCATGAGATCATGGAGTCCCTCTGGAGGATGTTTGGACAATCGTCTGAACAACTTATGCATGAGGCTCTTAAATACATATTCAACTCCAAAATGCAAGAAGGCACCTCTGTTCGTGAACATGTGCTAAACATGATGGTCCACTTCAATGTGGCGGAGTTGAATGGGTCTACCATCGATGAGGGCAACCAGGTTAGCATAATCTTGCATTCTTTGCCAAAGAGCTTCTTGCACTTTTTTAGCAATGTGATTCTTAACAAAGTGAAATATAACCTTACAACTCTCCTCAACGAGTTGCAGACATACCAATTTTTATTGAAAAGTAAGGAGAGACAGAAGGTGAGGCAAATGTTGCTTCATCCTCAAGGATGTTCCATAAAGGTTCGAGCTCAGGAATCAAGTCTGCACCTTCTACTTCTAACTCTGCAAAGGGGAAAAAGAAGAAGGGTGGTAAGGGAAAAGGGAAGGCACCTACTAACCCACCGCTTGTCGCCCCGAGGAGGCATCCACCAGTGCTAAGGGAAAGTGTTTCCATTGCAACCAAGATGGAGATTGGAAAAGGAACTGTCCTCGGTATCTGAAGAAGAAGAAAACAGCAAGGCTAAGGCCAAGGTGGATAAAGGTAAATGTGATTTACTTGTGCTCGAAACTTGTTTAGTGGAGAATGATGATTTTGCCTGGATAATTGATTCAGGCACCACTAACCATGTTTGTTCTTCTTTTCAGGGGATTAGATCTTGGCGACAGCTGGAGGCTGGTGAGATGATGATGCGAGTAGGCATTGGGCATGCCGTCTCAGCTGTGCAGTAGGAGGACTTCAGTTAACTTTACAGAATAGGTTTCTAATTTTAAATGATGTATATGTTGTTCCTGAACTAAAACGTAACCTTATTTCTATAAAATGTTTATTGCAATGTAAATACACTATTTCTTTCAGTTTGAGTAAAGCGTTTATTCATAAAGATGGTGTCTTTATTTGTACAGCAAATCTGGAATCGAATTTATATGTGCTAAGGCCGTTAGCCATTAATTCCCTCCATAACACTGAAATGTTCAGAACTGCCGTAACTCAATCAAAACGTCAACGAATTTCTCCAAAAGAAAATGCCCAACTTTGGCATCTATGTTTAGGGCACATAAATCTCTATAGGATTGAAAGATTTGTGAAGAATGGACTTCTAGGTGAGTTAGAAGAAAATTCTTTACTCGTGTGCTAATCTTTCCTTGAGGGTAAGATGACTAAACAACCTTTTACTGGAAAAGGTTTTAGAGCCACGAAGCCTCTTGAGTTAGTACATTCTGACCTTTGTGGTCCGATGTGCGAGCCCGAGGTGGCTATGAGTATTTTATCAGTTTTACTGATGATTACTCCAGGTACGGGTATGTTTATTTTTTGCAACGGAAGTCTGAATCCTTTAAAAAGTTCAAAGAGTTCAAGGTTGAAGTTGAAAACAGATTAGATAGACAGATAAAACACTTCGATCATATCAAGGTGAAGAGTTTTTGGACTCTACATTCTAGGACTATTTGATAGAACATGGAATCGTTTCCCAACACTCAGCGCTCGGTACACCTCAGCAGAATGGTGTAGCGGATAGAAGAAATAGGACCTTGTTAGACATGGTTCGTTCAATGATGAGTTACGCTTCCTTACTAGATTCGTTTTGGGGTTTTGCAGTGGAGACTGCGGTGTACATACTCAACTGTGTTCCCTCCAAGAGTGTTGCAAGAACACCTCTGGAGTTGTGAAATGGCGTAAAACTAGTTTACGTCATTTTCGCATTTAGGGTTGCCCTACACATGTGCTTGAGGCTAATCCCAAGAAGTTGGAACCACGGTCGAGGTTATGCCTCTTTGTAGGCTACCCCAAAGGTACACGAGGGGGTTATTTTTATGATCCAATGAAAAATAGGGTGTTTGTTTCAACAAACGCTACATATTCCTGGAGGAGGATTCATATAAGGGAGCACAGTCCACGAAGCAAAGTCGTGTTACGTGAGCTTTCCAATGAAACTACTGAAACTTCAACAAGAGTTGTTGAAGAGCTCTTACATCAACAAGATTGTTGATGGGAGTTCATCCAGTAGGTCGGTTCCACCTCAAGAGTTGAGGGAACCTCGACGTAAGTGGGAGGGTTCGAACCCACCCGTTCGTTATCTGGGTTTCACGAAAATCCTTGCTATGGTAGCAGATGGCGACCTTGAGGATCCGTTGTCTTATAAGAAGGCAATAGAGGATGTTGACCGAGATGAGTGGGTCAAGGCCATGGATCTCGAGATGGAGTTGATGTACTTCAATTCAGTATGGAATCTTGTAGATCCGTTTGATAGGGTTCGCCCTATAGGTTGTAAATGGATCTACAAGCACAAATGAGGTGCTGATGGGAAGTAACAGTGACCTTCAAGGCTCGACTTGTGGCAAAGGGTTATACCTAAGTAGAAGGAGTCGACTATGAGGAGACTTTTTTGCCTGTTGCCATGTTAAAGTCGATCCACATTCTCCTTTCCATTGCTGCTTATTATAATTATGAGATTTGGCAAATGGACGTCAAGACAACCTTTCTGAATGGCAATCTTGAGGAGACCATTTATATGGTGCAGCTTGAGGGATTCATAGCCCAAATTTAAAAGCAAAAGGTTTGCAAACTAAATTGGTCCATTTACGGACTGAAACAGGCGTCTCGATCTTGGAACATATGATTTGATGCTGTGATCAAGTCGTATGGCTTTGACCAAAACGTTGATGAACCTTGTGTCTACAAGAAGATCATCAACATTTCAGTAGTCTTCTTAGTGTTGTATATAGACGATATCCTACTCATTGGGAATGATGTAGGTCTACTGACTGCAGTTAAGAACTGACCAGCGACCTAATTTCAAATGAAAGATTTGGGAGAGGCTCAGTTTGTTCTAGGTATACATATCTTTCGAGATCGTAAAAACAAAGTGCTAGCACTGTATCAGACATCATACATTGACAAGATGTTGCTCAAGTACTCGATGCAGAACTCCAAGAGGGGCCTACTGCCGTTCAGGCATGGAGTCGATTTGTTTAAGGAAATGTGTCCTAAGACGCCTCAAGAGGTTAAGGAGATGAGACGAGTCCCATATGCGTCTGCCGTTGGCAGTTTGATGTCGCAATGCTTGTACTCGTCTAGACATCTGTTACGCTGTGAGCATAGTCAGTAGGTATCAGTCTAACCCATGCCAAAGTCACTGGATCGCAGTGAAGAACATCCTCAAGTATCTTCGAAGAACGAATGACTACATGCTTGTGTATGGTTCGAGGGATTTGATCCTTTTAGGATACACGAATTCTGACTTTCAGACTGATAAGGACTCTCCTAAGCCCATATCAGGGTTAGTCTTTACTCTTAATGGAGGAGCTGTAGTGTGGTAAAGCACTAAGTAGGGGTGCATCGCCGACTCCACTATGGAGGCGGAGTACGTAGCGGCTTGCGAAGCTGCTAAGGAGGCCGTCTGGCTCAGGAAGTTCTTGACAGACCTGGAAGTTATTCCAGATATGTCCTGTCTCTTATACACATCTAGATGTGTATAAGAGACAGGTAGTGGATTGCGAAGCTGCTAAAGAGGCTGTCTGGCTCAGGAAGTTCTTGACAGACCTGGAAGTTATTCCAGATATGTTTAGGCCCATTACCCTCTATTGTGATAATAGTGGGGCAGTGGAGAACTCCAAGGAGCCAAGGATTCACCGGCATGGTAAACACATAGAGCGGAAGTATCATCTGATCCGTGAGATAGTGTATCAAGGGGACGTGATCGTCACGTAGATCGCTTCGGAGCACAATGTTGCTAACCTATTTACGAAGGCTCTCACGGCTACAGTGTATGAGGGTCACCTATGGAGCATGGGTCTACAGGATCGCCCACGGCTGAACTAGGGCAAGTGGGAGATTTTAGCGTATTGGGCTTTTATGCCCTAGTTTATTGTTTTGTACACCCCACTTCGCTTTAGGATAAGTGGGAGATTGTTGGGGTTGATGCCCTAAAGTCTTGTGTCTTGTAGTTTGTAAACAGTATCTATGAACACCTGTGATTGCTAATATATGATATTTACTTCATATCTTGTTGTTTTGCTCGGTTATTTGTTTTATTTGCTTTACCACAAACCAATAAACATAAAATCTTGGTTATCTGTATGTGACTCAAGCATGTATATGGTGACATACAAGTGGACCATGTCTTGAGTGATAACCAAAATGGTCTGTAGTAAATAGATAAAGGAGGGAAACCTTATCCTGGAAACGCTACGGACGTGGCCCGCTTTGTGGAATGGTCACAAGTGTTGTGACTTGTCACAGATGATCTGGTCCTGATCATTCGTGTTGGGGACATGCGAGCGAGGGCATCCTATACAAAGAGTTTGTATAAGACCTGACCACGAAGTGTTAATGTCCGTTATATAACACCGTTCATGAGAGAGACTTCATTTCACTAGGATGACCATAGGTAACATGATCTCAATCCTGAGTGAGTTAGGAACTCTTGCCATTGAGGGCGGTTCTCTGATTTGTTGGGTGCAAGTGGCCAGGTCGCCGATTCAAACCTACCATTTTGAGGATTATTCTGATTTGGGAGATGGGAACTCAACTACATAAGATGAAATTCACTCCTTCCCTGAGGCAGGGGTAAGTAAATAGATGGCTCCCTTAAGGACTGATTCTGGGGCTTGAACGATGTGGCGCCACACACCTTCTCTTGGCCCGAGAAGTGATCACACATAGTTGGACTATGTTGTATTGTTCATTAGAAGAATCAGTGGTACTTAAGAAGTGAGATATAACTACAGGGGCAAAATGGTAAATTGACCCAGCTATATTTACGAGCATCTGTGAAGAGTCATCGTACTCATGATTGGTTATATACGATGGACACAGAAATATATCTGTGGTAAGAAGAGTTCAGCTATTGGTCTTTAGTGGAATCACTAACAGTTAATGGATTACTACTCCACCAACCAACACCGATACCAAGGGGCTTCCAAGGATTACTACTCACCAAACTCCTTTGAAGCAACCTCCAACCATTGGACAGCAAGCCCACATCTCCATAACTCGAGTCTAACAACACAACACCAAGAATCAAGCTGAGAATTTAAAGGGAAACAACTAAACTGGTGGAACACGAGACATACACAGCGGAAAAAGAACCTAATTACACTCTAATTGCTTCTAATCAAAAGGAAATTAACATGCAAAATGAAGGAAAAAAACAGTAAATAAAAGGGATGGAATACAACCTTTGTAGCTCCCGAAAAACGTTTTTCCTCGCTGAATCTCGACCCGAACTCTTCTGAACCACCATTAGAGTTGACCTACTATCCTCTGGACTCAAAATCGAGTCGTGGGACCCGATGGATGAAGAAAACCGAGAGAGAGAAATAGATGTTAAATAATAAGGAATATGGGTTTGGGTTTTTTATTTTTCCAGCCCAATTTTGAAAACAATTTTGGAAAAATGGCCAAAAGTTTTTCATCCATAATTGAAAGCTCATTTTATAGAAAAAACCATGCAACATTTGCATGAAACAAATAAACAAAAGTTTGAATTTTCCTACTAACTTTAGTCAAAGGGAAAAATAGTCATTTGGTCAAAGTCAAACTTTGACCAAAAAGTCAACATTTTGACTTTTTATGATTTTTTCCGTGTTGACCAATTTTGACCTCCTGAGCATGAATCCGCATTCATTTTCTCAAAATTCAAATCACATTTGAATATAAGGTCGGTCAAAGTTTGACTTTTCAAAGTCAAAAGTCAACTCTTTGACTTTTTACATCTTTGACCATTTCCATTATTTTCGAGCTTCTGAATATGAACGTATTTATATTCTTGATATTTTAATCACATTTAAATATTAAAGCTATATCTTTAAACTGAAAAATCGACCACTATATCACATATACTTGTCGGTTTCTTTCTCTTCACCTAATTCGAACAATTCGAATTATTCGTTCACACTGTTCTAAGTTTATTCCATATGAGCTAGTAGGGGAACCTAATGGACCTATAGATCATGGGCTCCAACAATCCGAGATTAGTTGGCTAAAACTCTTTTAAATGGAGCTAATCAACATTCGTTAACTAACGGGTCATTCCACTATAGTCCCGTAGTTGCACTCCTCTCACTATAGATATATTTGTGTCCATTTGATATAACCATGATTAGTAAGCTAATCCTTCACAGGTTTTTCGTAATCTCGACTGGGTCATACAAACCGTTTTACCCCAAAGACTACATCTTGTTCCTTAAGTTCCACTGATCCTCTAATGAATAATTGGTTTAAGGTCCAATCTATAAACTGGACCCCTCTCGGGCCTAGGAGAGGGTGGGGTCCTTTATTTAAGACCTGGATTTAGTAATAAAGGGAACAACCTATCTACTATCCCTATAACGGGTAGGAGTGAATTCCGTCTTGCACCCTATGTGGGTAGGAGTGAATTACGTCTTGCACCCTATGTTCCCAGCTATCTACCTGATCTTACCCCTGAAATGGGAGGCTTATTGGGCCAGCGATAATGAGCTGCCCTCACCTATGCAGATCTAAGGATAATTCCGAGTGAACAGGAGTTCATAATTAACTCAGGATTAAGATTAAGTTACCTAGGTCATCATTTAACAAGATAGTCAGTTTTATACATTAAACAACATTTAGAACATAAGAAGTGACTATTTCATGGTTCAGTCTTATGTAAACTCTTTACATAGGATGCCCCCACTTTCATATCTCCACATGAACGATTTAGGATCACATCGTTTGTCCTAACTACAAAGTGGGCCGCATCCATAGTGTCCCCAGAATAAGGCGCCCAATCTTATTCATATATTATAGACCATTTTGGCTATATATTTGAACTTGATCCACATTTATGTCACTACATAAAGTTCAAACTACATTAAATAGCCTCAGGACCTTAGTTTATTGGATTCAAGATTACAATTTCAATAACTTTATCGAAAAATAAAACAGAATATATTTATTAATTTACAAACTATGAGTTTTAGGACATAAAATCCAACATAAACAACCACCAAAATGTTCCCAAACAGCAGAATCTGATGGAAACTAACCACGATTCGGCGACAGATGGGGCTATCCGCGTCAGATCGGTGAATGAGTGCTTGGGCTAGGCTGGCGACGCGGCTAGAACGCAAGGGTGAAGGGTTGCGACACAGCGACGGGCAAACTCGGCAGGGACGCGCGGCGCTGGATGATGGCTGGCGAACTCGGTAAGGACGTGTTGCTAGGCGATGGTTAGACAAGCGAACGCTTGGGATTAATAAGGTAGGTGGCTGTTAGGACCGCTTCTCCCCCAAAAAAATGGAGGGTGTTAGCGTGACACATTAAAGCTCTAGAAACTTCTAGGAGATGTCTGTTTTTTCTCTTTGCAATTCTATTTTATTGGGGAGTGTTAGGATATGTACTCAGGTGGGCAATACCTTTTTCGTTTAGACAATTTTTTAAGGAAATGTTAAAATAATCCTAAGCATTGTCAGTGTGAAGGATTTGGATTTTGGTGTTAAAGAGATTGAGAATCATGGCAAATAGATTCTGGAATATGGAAGTAACTTCAGATTTTTCTTTCATTAAAAATACCCAAGTAAGTCTAGTGTGATCATCGATAAATGAAACAAACCATTTAGCTCCTGTTACATTCTGAACTCTACTAGGTCCCCAAACATCACTATGCACCATAGAAAAGGGATAAGAGGGTTTATATGCACTTATCGAATATGAGGATCGAGCCAACGTTGCCATTTCACAAGACTCACATTGAAACACCTGAGAACTTTTATTGAAAATATCCGAAAACATTCGTTTCAAATATAGAAAATTGGGATGTCCTAAACGATTATGCCATAACATTATTGTACTATCATAATTGTCTTTAGAAACAACAAAAGTAAATGTACTAACATAATTATCTTTAGAGACAACAAAATTAGATGTACTAGATGCACTATCATAATAGTCTTTAGAAATAAAACGAGATTTGCTAAGACCTAACTCCTTGTCTTGTCACTTAAGAGCATTTAGTATGTAGAGGCCTGAGGTTTCCTTAGCATTGCCAATCATTTTCCTCGAATTCAAATCCTGAAATATGAAATTATGTAAGTAGAAAGTTGCGCTGCAGTTTTTTCATAGACGTTAGTTTGCTTATGGAAAGAAGATTGCATTTAAGATTTGGGACATGCAACACATTCTCTAATACTAGATCTTTCGATACAAACACACTGCCAATTCCCATTATTTTAGAATAGGTACCATCAGCAATCTTTACAGTAATTTGACTGTTACAGTGTGTGTAGTTAGTTAAAAGTGAGATGTCACCTATCATGTGATCTGATGCACCAGAGTCAATAATCAAGTACTACGATTTTCTTTGGTTGCATTAAGGGCCCAAATAAAGTTACCTGCTTATGCCATTGTTGCTATGCTGGTTTCTGATGTTTTTTTAGTAGGTTTCGGTTGGCCGAATAATTTTTGAAGTAGGACCAACTGCTCCTTAGTAAACATATTCAGGGTTGATGTTACCTTCTGATGATGTACTTGCTTGATAGGCATTTCCACGTCTATCTCCTACACCTTTGTTGGGCTTCCAATCTGGAGGTTTTCCATGAATATCCCTGTCACACCCCGCCCTGAGCCCGTGCTCCTGAGCCTGCAGTGAGGAGTGATATAATCTGTTACTACTTTAGCTCAACTACTAGTTTCTTTTAGTATATTCACAGTGGAAAAATATTACATGCTTTTAATAGAAACCGTTTTACAAGTTCAAATTATAAAATACATATGGAAACCCTATCCCGATAATCAGTCTTATTTACAGCTATTTTTCAACTTGTGGCAGACCTTAACCAATACTGCAACCTGGACTCGTCAACTACTTGCAAGGTAAACATAGAGACAAACCATGAGCTTTTACAAAGCTCAGTGAGTGGTAACACAAATATAAATCTTCCACAACAAACATGAGGTTTCCAAATGAACCTTTAACAAAGCATGAAGCTTTCACAAATCCACCTACACACACAGTAGATGTTTAACATACAATATCATAACAATAATACCAGCCTATGTGCACATAGCTCCTCCTATCATGGGCTCAGAAACTAGGCCCGTCCCCACTTCAAGGATTCTTTATCCCACATTCTCAGGCACTAGACTCCTCGGTCTCCTGACCATCCTGTAAGGATTTATTCTGGGCTCAGGTTCTAGGTCCTTAGACCCCCTGACCATCCTAATCATCACATAACCTACAGCATATTAATTTACAATATGCTCAAAATAACAAGGGAAGAATTAACCACTCACAGTGAAGTTATGGAGAACTTTCCACACAGTTCACCTGGTTTCCCTAATTCTACCGTTGGATCCTATTCAGTTTTGAAGCTTAGATTACTATCACTTTCGAGCCTTATCTCAAGACAATTCCTTCTTCAAAAATGTGTGAAAATGTCTTAACTACAATACCTTAAAGTTTCGCTTCCAAATTCCTTGGCAAAAGCTCTGAGTATCAAATTTACTCTTCCTGGCTCGGTTGTCTTCTTTCAGGTGAGTATCTCTCGGTTTTTCTTAATTTTGACAGCCTTAGAGTTAGCATTTTGCTGAGGCAACCCACACACTAGACTTAATTTAGAAACTTTTGGTCTAAGAATCACCTGATTCGCACTAGTGGTTTGGGAGAACTAGTGGTTTGAAGTTGGCCTTTCGTGGCTGTCCAGACAGTTTGCCTTCTCTCCGTCCTTGCTGGTATCTCTGACCCACACTTAATTTTTCTCTCTTTTTATTTTTCCCCTCTTTGTGCTCTTTGAGAAATGACTTGGTGTGTAGGTTGAAGTGGGGCATCCTTCCTTTTATAGGCATCCAAAAGCCTTCCAAGATCGACACCTCCTCCTCCATGTGTTACTCTTAAAGATTGCCAACCTATAGCCCCTTCCACCTCTTGCTTGAGGTGTCTACCAATGCAAGGTTTGATCCATGCAAGTGCTGGATGTGTTTCTTCTACAATGCCAACGCATGAGGCCAAATTTGCATGTCTTCTCAAGCTTCCACCTCAAATCCTTAAGTCTGAAGGTTTCTTCTCAATGAGCCACATGTTAGGATGACGTCTTCCTTATGAGCTCAGCCTTCTTATGCATTCACTCCCTTCAATATGCATTCACTAGGGTGATTCTCAATGCCTACAACTAGCCTAAGGTGTCAACGCATAATGTACTCAGAACGCATAGTAGGTCCTCGACGCATGGTATGATTCCAACGCATAACAATCCTTAGTTTCCCTTAATTTCCAACATAGCACCATCGCAACCCTTAACCATCGCAAGAGCCAACACCATGCGTCCAACCTACTCTATCACATGGTCTATGTCCATTGTATCCCTCGTGCAAGCCATCACCAACCTCCAACGCATCGCAAGGTCACACGACTCCAACGCATGGCTTAGCATCAATGCATGGCTCATATGGGTCGCATGGCATGGGCACTTGGCCGGCAGCTTGGCATCAACGCATCGCTCGGCACGATAGCTTGGCATCAACGCATCGCTCGACAGGGCTTGCTCGTCCGCTCGACGCATGGGCGCTGCCATCGACGCATCGTTCGCGCGGCCGCTCGACGCATGGCCACTTCCATCGATGCATCGCTCGGCACGACAGCTTGGCATCGCTCGCAGGGCTTGCTCGGCTGCTCGACACATGAGCGCTTCCATCGATGCATCGCTGGGCTGTTTGGCCAAGGCGCTTCAACGCATGGCTAGGTAGTTTGGCCGAGGCGCCTTGACGCATGGCTGGGCAGTTTGGCCGAGGCGCTTCGACGCATGGTTAGGCATTTGGCCAAGGCGCTTCGACGCATGGCTCCCTCCAACCCTCGTGCCATCCCAATGCCTCACCCTCGGTTGCCTTCCTTCAACCGCCTACCACCCTTCAACACATCCTTTGCCTAACACGTTGATCTAACCTCCAAGGCATGTGTTACTCTCATTACACTTCTCCCTTTGCCCTAGACCTTAAGGCCACCACATAAACACACCTAAACACTTAGTCAATTTTGTAGTAGGAATTCACTTAACCACATCTTCACCACTTAGGGTTTAAATTCCAGAGTATTCCATCCCTTTTTATCCTTTAGGGTCCTTCCTACTCTTACCCTAGGATTTAATTCCTCTTTATTTTATGCTAATAGGGAAAATGGGTTCTAGGTCTCACATTTATCCTCCCCTTAAAAAAATTTCGCCCTCGAAATTTAAGGCAACAAAACAAACATTCTTTTTATTTATTTACTGTACGTGTTACATTCTTATTACATCACCCTATTTTATTCAAAATGTACATCATTTCCTTCCCCGAGTACCCCTCCCCTTAATACCAGTAGTCCTTCCATGGTTTATTTTCTCCTGAGCTACTGGCAGAGTTATTGGTTGGGCAATCCTTGCACTGGTGGTCGGGCTGCTCACATTTCAGGCACAATCCCTCTCTCCCCTCTTGGTCTCTCCGGTGGTTCCTATGGCACCTACGGTAGGGAAAATCTCTGGTTGCATCAAGAGTTAGGTCTCGATGACTGAGGAAACGTTGGAACTCTGGACATTGCTTTCCTTTATGCCCTACCTGCCGACAGATGTAACATTTATCTATCCCTTTTAAGCACTCCTCAGGGTGATACCTCCCACATCTCTCGCACAATGGGTTTCGTTCCTGACTTGATCCCATCTAGCTATCACACATTTCATCAAACAACAAGTTTTGTTAACAAATATTTATTAATCACAATAACATATTTACAAAGAGAAAGTTTCTATATAACATTTATAACAGAAAAATAATACACATCTATTTACTCTGCGAGGGCTTTTCCCTTGCCGAAGTCCTCTTTTCCTAACTGGGGGAAGTTTCGTCTATAGTGACCAACCTCTCCATAGCTGTAGCATACATTTGCATCTCCGTAGCAGCGCCCAAAGTGATACCTTTTGCAATTCGAACACCACGACCTTCTGGTGCTGGCTACAGATTCGTTGGGTTTGTATGCTTCCTCCAAAACTGGTGCTGGCTACAGATTCGCAGGGCTCGCTCGGCCGCTCGACGCATGGGCGCTCCCATCGACGCATCGCTGGGCAGTTTGGCCAAGGCACTTCGACGCATGGTTGGGCAGTTTGGCCGAGGCGCTTCGACGCATGGTTGGGCATTTGCCCGAGGCGTTTCGACACATGGTTGGTCGTTTGACCGAGCCTGCTCGATGCATGGCTCCCTCCAGCCCTCGTGCCATCCCAATGCCTCACCCTTGGCTGCCTTCCTTCAATCACCTGCCACCCTTCAACACATCCTTTGCCTAAACCGTTGATCTAACCTCCAAGGCATGTGTTACTCTATCTACACTTCTCACTTTTCCCAAGACCTTAAGGCCACCGCATAAACACACCTAAACACTTAGTCAATTTTGTAGTAAGATTTCACTTAACCACATTTTCACC
This sequence comes from Benincasa hispida, assembly GCF_009727055.1. NCBI lineage: Eukaryota > Viridiplantae > Streptophyta > Magnoliopsida > Cucurbitales > Cucurbitaceae > Benincasa > Benincasa hispida. Next base: position 183,678 of record NW_024065007.1, read on the forward strand.
ATTTAGGGTTTAAATTCCAGAGTATTCCATCCCTTTTTATCCCTTAGGGTCCTTCCTACTCTTACCTTAGGATTTAATTCCTCTTTATTTTATGCTAATAGGGGAAAATGGGTTATGGGTCTCACAATCCCAACACACTTCTTTAGTATGTCCTGGTTTTTTACAATGTTCACACCATGGTCTTGGTTTTCGTTGTCGATTTTGAGTTCCTGTGTAGTTCTGGTTTTGATTGTAACGGTTATCATGAGTATTTGTACTTACCTCATAACCAAGGTTTCAAGCAAGTAAGGCTGATCCTTCAGATTCAGAACTTGCAATCACTCCTAACATTAGTTTCTTCCTACTTTTTTCTCTTCGTACTTCTGCAAACACTTCTCTAATATTAGGTAATGGTTTAATAGCTAAGATTCTACCACATACCTCATCGAGTTCTTTCTAAAGGCCAAGCAGGAATTTGAACACTTGTTTCTTTTCAACTATCTTTTTGAATGTAGCTTCATCTGCTGTGCACTCCCACTTTGGCTTTCAAAAACATCCAGTTGTTGCCAAAGGCGAGATAATTGAGTGAAATAGTGAGTGACTTGCATATCCCTTGTCATAGCTCATGGATTTTTTCTTCAATTTCAAATGACTCTGCAATATTTTCTTGGTCAGAATAAGTTTCACAGGCTGCTTACCAAATTTCGCTTGCAGTTGAAAAGAGTAAAAATCCTTCACCAATCTCTGTCGTCATGGAGTTGATTAGCCATGACATAACCATATTATTTTCTGCTTTCCATGTCTTCTATCTTTGATTAGTTTGGTCTGGGATAGGATTTTTGCTTGACAGGTAGTCTTCCTTTTCTTTTCCACATATGAACATTATGACTGATTGTGACCAATGTAGATAATTCCTTCCATTTAATTTGTGATTAGTGATTGGAAGAATGGTCCCTTCAATATTGTTAGAATTTATGGATGCCATAGAAAATTAGATGATTGGCAAACAAGAAATTAAGGATGAAATAGGGGGGAAAAAAGGAAAACTTATAAAAAAAACTCTCCAGGCCCGATTTCTGACAAAAAACCCGCTCCAGACCCGGCTTCAATTGGGTTCAAAAAATGCTCCAGACCCAGTTTAACGACCTGATTAGGTTAACAAAAAACCCTAAAAATGTTGCCCCAGACCCGGTTTCAAAGAGCTGCTCCAGACCCGACCTGATAGGTTAACCAAAACTTACCGACCCGATTAGGTTTAAAAATTGCTCGACTCGTCATGATCTTCCTTAACAGGATCCGACCCACGATATTTATCAACCTGGTTCAGCAGTCGATCACCACTCTGCATCCACGATCAGCGGCCACCCAAGATCGAAGATGACGCTTACGAGAATCGACACCCACGATCGATAACTTTGAGCCACAGTTGACGACTTTCGGTTGATGAATGAGCTTTTGGTCGTCGATCGAAGAATGTGTTTTCGGCCGAGAATGCTTCGATTAGTACCGGCCGTTCGTGAGAGTTGGAGTACGAATTTGCTTTGGACGTGAAGCTTCAAGGAATCTGATGCACTGCTTCAAGGAAAACGGTATGTTTGAGATTTCAATGTTCTGTTTTTTCTTTTCTTTTCTTTTCTTTTTCTAGGGTTTTGGATGTGAAACCAATAGAAAAGATTCAAAGAGATGGCTCTGATACCATGTTGTAATACATAACTCTTTCTTTTATTTCTTGTGATGATTTTACAAGAGGGAGCACCCCTTATATATACAACTATGATAGCTAAGTACGGAAAATCCTATAACAGTAAAAAATTATACATATGGTAAGAATAAAAATAAAACCTAATTATAGGGAATAAAATCATATGTACAAGGTAGGAGGAGATTTTCCATATTCAACAAGAAGCAAAGCGTATGACGTTCTTGAAGTCGAAGTCTTGGAAGAGTCTTTGTATCTTCAGGAGACTTGTGTCTTCAAGGAGTGTGCATCTTCAGGCGTCTAGGAGTCTTCTAGTTGTTGATGAATTCTCTCTGGGCTATCTGAAATGTAGAATTGCTAACCCTTAAAAATGAAGAGAGCTCCTCTATTTATAGGGCTCTCTGATGGGCTTCTTAAACTTGGGCTTGGCTGATCCATGGGTCTGATCTTTAAGCACAATTAATTGGACTTGGGCATGGTGGGTCAATGGGCCTGACCTTTGGGCCCAATTAATTGAACTTGGGCGTGCTTGATCCATAGGCCTGACCTTAGGGATCAATTAATTGGACTTGGGCTTAGGTGGTCCATGGGCCTGACCTTTGGGACCAATTAAGTGAACTTGGGTTCAGTTGGTCCATCGGTCTGGCCTTTAGGCCAAATTAAGCCCATTTTCGGGTTTAACTGGACTATAGCTTAGATTATAATATCAAATTAGGCCAAATAAATTTTACTCAATGCAACACTTGTGATGAAAACACATGGCATCATCGAAATTGGTCTTCAACTTCAATTTGGGACGCATGTCAACTCCTAATTGATCCCAAATTTGATGATTTGGAGTTTTCTCATTAATTTAGTATATGACGTGGCGATTTGTGATTGGTCCAAAACTTCTCATTCAACAATAGATCTTGAAGCTTTTAAATTTGTCTTCTCTAGATCCCTGAATTTAAAAAGTTAATATGTGCTTAAGCTTTCAATTTTTTGTCCAATAGATTAGGTTAAATAACAAATTTGGTCTTTTGGAAAAAGTTAGAATTTAGTTTTTTTGGATTTAAAAGTTAAAATTTATACAGTTTGATAAAATCTAAAAAATAATCTCTATGGTATGATAAAATTTTTTATAAACAGACATCACCATAGAGACTATTTTATGAAGGTTTTATCAAGACATAGGACTAAATTATAGCTTTCTCCAAACTATGTGGATCAAATTCACAATTTAACCCTCATTAATTTTTTTTTAATTTGTATCTATTAGGTCCTTAATGTATTTGACATTTTTAAAAATTCGCCAATGTACTAGATATAAATTAAAAAAGTGTAGAATTTCATTAGATGTAAGTGTTAGCATCAATTAGACTCAAATGCAGAAGCGATTATCATCAATGGATTCTAATAGGATAATTAATCAATCAAGATACATATGATAAAGAAATGAACACTTACTCGTATTGGATTTAGTGTCCTAAATCTCATGGATCTCGTGGTTTGTTATTTGTAAATACAAATTATTTATTTAATAAAATAAGAAGTTTTTTTTTTTACATTTAGATTGCATTTACTTAATCCAATAAACTAAAATCCAACGTTATTCAATGTAGTTTGAACTCTATGTAATAAACGTACAAGTGGATCGTGTTTAAGTAATAATCTAAAAGGTCTACAGTATATGGATAAGGTAGGTGCCTTATCCTAGTGACACTGCGGATACACCCCATTGTGTAAATGTTATAAGAGTTGTAAGAGTTACAAACGGTATGATCCATATCGTTCATATGGAGATTAGTGACCGGACCGCGAAATGATTGGTTTCTCTTTATAAGATTATTACATGAAGAGATTAACATTTCACTAGGATGGCCATAGGTGACTTGACCTTAATCCTAAGTGAATTGTGAGCTTCTGTCTATAAGGGAAGTCATTTGATATGTATGGGCGAGATTGGCCACTTTTGTTGACTCAATAAACCTACTATTTTGGGTATTTGTTCGAATGGGGAGTTGGAAATACAACTACACAAGATGAAATTTGCTCATTCCCATCTTTAGGGAAAGTAGATGAATTGCTTCCTTAATAGCTGTTTCTGAGTCTTGAACAATGATACCTCACCTCTCATTGGACAAAGAAGGGTTGTTTATAGTTGGACTATAAATTGTTTATTCATTAGAGGGATTGGTGATACTTAAGAAGTTAGATATAACTATAGGGGTAAAATGATAGTTTGACCCAGATAGTTATGAGCAATTAGTGAAAGGTCAACTTACTGTCTATTGGTTATATTTGTGGACACAAAAATATATCTACAGTGCGAAGAGTGAAACTGTCAGTCTTTAGGGGAATGATCGACAGTCAATGAATGTTGATTAATTTAATTAAAGAGTTTAATTAATTAATATTGTGCCATTGGAGCTTCTAATCTGTAGGTCCATGGGGTCTCCTTGTTAACTCACAAAGGATAAAATAAATAATGAATAATTATTTTTGGAATAATTTGAATTGTTCAAATTATATAAGGGAATTTAAGCTATTAATTAGATTAATATGATTAAAATAAAGTACAATGTATATTGATACATTATAATATATAGTTAATTATGAAAATGATTTATAATTTAAAACTATAAAATACGTGAGAGATTAATATTTGAATGAGATTAAAATATTATTTATATGAATAAGATTTATATAAATACTATAGGTTAAAATTTATTATGAATATGATTCATATAAAACTATAGGCTATGAGGGAAAATTGCATTTTAATATGATTATAATGCACACTATATGGTTTATTAATTAGTTAATTAACTATATTATATAAATATAAATATAAATATTATATTTTAATTAATAATATAATATTTCATAACTCTATATTACAAGGGAGTTATTTTGCTGTACGTGAGAGAGAGTTATTATAACTCCCTCTACCTCACTTTTTCTTATTTGCTTTTTGACACAGAAAGTGTGTGCGACACAGACACAATAACGACTCTCCCAATTCTCCCCAAAAGATTTCTCTCTCCCCTTTACACATTCTCTCGAACAAAAACTAAGAAAGAGCCCACACATCATTCCTTGTTTCCTGAGAATAACAAGGTGTTCAAGTGGTAATGTCCAAGGGTGTTTGGTTGTTGTTTCCATTGTTTGAGTGAAATAAAAGTTGCTACTTAGATAGAGGAAAGGAAAGATCTTGAAGAAATGTTTTTACAAGGGTGAGTTCTTTTCTTCCTCTTCCCCTCTATATGAAAAGCGTGCTTATAGGTTAATTGTTTGTCTCTATTTATTTCTTTGAATTTTTTGTTTTCAAAATTGATATCTATTACACGACGTTCACACACTTCCTCGAGGAATCCAATTCCTTCAACTCTGTGATTCCATGATGAATATCCGAAATTATTTAAATCAATGTTCTTTAGTTGATAGCTCTAAAAAAGAGCTATAATTCCTAGCTTAATTTAGGCTCGTAAATGGATTTTTAATGTTGATCTTATTTTGTAGGTGAATTCATCTCGGGAGGCAAGGAAACCAATTAGGAAAAAAATGCGAGAAATGAGCTAATTTAGAGGTTGGATGCACCAAATAGGAAAAAGGCCCAAAAATTACGAGTTTGCCACTGATTGGAGCATTGCAACCCTCACTCACCGCTCCCATGCAACGCTGAAAAGTGGAATGCGTGAATGAAGGGCAGCGTTGCAATGCTACCCAAGAGCATTGCAATCCTACAGATGGAATGCCTCCATTGCGCGCGCGTAAGGTAGTGTCATGCCAAGTGCCTCAATGCTACTCCAACACTAGGGGATTGCGTCAACAAGAGAGTTTCAACGCTCTCAAGAGCATTGCAATGTTGTACCTAATTTCTATACATATTTTTCTTCAATTTAGGTCAAAGTGGGGATGCCGATTTTGATGGAGGCCGAGGAGTGGCTTCTAGTTCTTCCTTTTCCTTTATCTTTTCACCATCTTTAGGTTAGATATTTATTTTATTTTATGTGGATCAGATCTTTAACTTGAATTTGTCTATGAATTTATGAGGTAATTCTATCTAATTTTTTTGAGTAAAAGGTTCTATGTTTAATTTCTTGAGAATTCTTTACTTTAACTCTATGTTTTCTTTGAATCTTGATCTAATTTAGATTTGAATTTATGTTTTGGATTGACGATCCTGTCGTAATTTCATGTCTTTATTAGTTAATTTTGAGCTTGCGCATTTCCTTGTGTTCTTCTATGCTTGTATTTACCCCGGTAGCATAGGATTGAATGTGAATGCTTTGATTTATAAGTTAAACTAGAATCTTAGTAATGCATGTTCAACCTGATTTCAAAGTATAATTTGATTAACTAAATTAGGTCATCCAATCAATTAGTTAACACAATTGAATCCTCAAATCTTCATGCATATGAACTTTTTTTCTATATAGACGCTATCGAACCCAATAGAATTAAGAGCATACAGTTTAATTAGGGAATGACTTTTCCAACCATAATTAATGCTTAGGACTCTTGATTGATTTAGTTTTATTTAGTTGTCGGCCTTTGTAGAGACTAGTTAAATCGAATTGATTAAGTAGTTGTGCATGCATAGAATGGAATGTCTTTTAATTAAAGAACTCCATGATAGAAATTACATAGATTTCTCCCCATACTCAAGAAATTAGATAGACTCCAATCCTAGATTACATTTATCCTTTGCAATTTAATTTCTTGCATGTTTTTATTTTTTCCAAAACCAAAATTGTTTTTATTACTTTCCACAATCAAATTTAACATATGAGAGATTTAATTCTTGGTCTCTCTGTGGTTTGACCCCATACTTGCCACTTGTACTACCTAGTAGTATAAGTAGTAGTTCAGTGAATTTAGAAATATTATTTGTTTAGGCTAGAGGTTGTGGGCGACGACGATTCTCTCGGCCACCAACACCAATCTCAATATTGTCTGTGCTTCAATTCGCCCTTTGATGATGTAAGGACTTGTTTAATTTAATGAATTAAACCTTGACTGACAGAGAATGGGTTATTATTTTTTTAATCAAAACCACGCAAAGATTGAGTGAGTTACCATAGAAGAAATGTCTATCACGTATAGATAGGCAATTTCCCACTACATGGATAACTACCCACATTTGGGTAACTACCAACTTCCCATTGCATGAATAACTACCCATGATTAGGGGTGGTCATTCAAATCGCAAAAATTGAACCGCTTCTAAAAACTAAACCGAACCGAACCGAACTGAAAACTCAATGAAACCAAAAAAAGTGGTTCGATCCGGTTTAAAGAAATTTTGAAACCTAACTTGGTTCGATTTGATTTCACTTTCGAAAACTGAATTTAAAACCGAACCGAACCCTTTTTAACTAATACATATATATTTATTTATTTATTTATTTAAAAAAAGAGTAAAACCGAACAGTTTTCAATTTAAAGAACAAAATCGAATTTAAAACCGAATCGAACCGAACCATTTTTTAATTAAGAGAAAAAACAGAACATGAATTTTTTAAAAATGCCAAAACCGAACCACAGGTTTCACATATTAAAAAATTCGGTTCGGTTCGGTTAGACCACTAAACTGAACCGAACTGAATCATTTCCACCCCTACTCATGATAACTTATAAATTTCACAGTATAGGACGAAGTGATGTACATCTGATAATTGTCTCTTCAATATTACACTAATCATCGTTGTGTGTACAATAATAACAATTATCAATTACTTAAATTATATGAGTCAATATTAGAAATAAAAATAATTTCTATCATTCTCTCACTTGATTCATATATGACAAGTATACAACATACTAACAAAATTTGAGCTAACTTAAATAATATAATATACAAGTCACAACTTCGTAAGAACTAGACCAACCAAATCCTCGTGGGCACGAGCCTAACAAACGTCTCGATTCCTTCCATATATCACAAGTCAATTCAATTTAAACAGTCACAATTCGATAAGATAAATACCCAAAATATCTTATCCCACAATGTCTTAAAATAAGACCCAACATCTATAATCATAACAAAATATGCATAGCTGAAATATGATTCATAGATAAGCAAAATTCAAATGAACATCGATATCTAGAGTTTCAAATAAACATAAATGTGTTAAACATAAGTTCATACATTTATGACTAATCATCCGCTATACAAAGACTTCATGACTACTCCTGTTTCACTAACATGACCAATAAATGTCTTAGGAGCTAGTTCTTTGGTCAACGGATCCGCAATCTTATCATTGGTGCCTATGTGCACTATTTGAACTCTTTGAATTTGCACATATTATTTAACAATTAGATACTTTAAATCTATATGTTTGGCATCCTTGGAGTATTTATCGTTCTTAGAGAAGAATACAGTTGTTGACTTATCACAATATATCCTCATTGGTTTAGAAATGGTACCAATGATGCCTAAACCACCAATAAAATTGCGCAGCCACAATGATTGAACTGTAGCTTCAAAGCATGCAACAAATTCAGTCTCTATAGTGGAAGTAGCAATGATAAACTATTTACTACTCTTTCATGAAATAGCTCCATCAGCTAGAAGGAATACATAGCCAAATGTGGACTTTCGGGTATTCGAACATTCGGTATAATCTGAGTCCAAGTAACCAACAACCTTAAGGTTACTAGTTCTTTTATATGTGAGCATGTGATCTTTAGTTCCTTGCAAGTACCTTAAAACCTTCATTGTAGCTCTCCAACGAAATAGTCAGGGATTTGATTGATAATGACCCAACATACTGACCACAAAGCTTATATCTAGTCTAGTACAGGTTTGAGCATACACCAAACTCCCGATTAAAGAAGCATAAAGGATATTATCCATTTTTTATGCTCCAAATCATTCTTGGGACACTAGGATAGATTGAATTTGTCCCTTTTATGGATGGGAACTAGACTAGGTGTATATGATTCCATCTTAAATCTTTCTAAAACTTTGTTGATGTAAGTATCTTGAGACAGCCCAAAACATCTTATGATCTATCTTGAAATATTTCTATTTCGATCACATAGGAAGCTTCACCCATATCCTTCATCTCAAAGTTGCTAGAAAGATAATCCTTAAAATCATGCAATAACCCACGATCACTAGCGGCAAAAAGAATATCATCTACATGAAGGAACTTCGAGGTCTGCAGCGAAAGTGGGATCGTCCCAATTTCGTTTTTCATAGAATTGAAAAATTACAAAATATAAAACATCATGCATTATCATAAAATTACAGCATGCAATAAAGGAAGAAGATGAGTTTGGATAAAAAAGTCGGCTTACCCTTGAAGCCAAAACCTTTTTCACGGAATCCCTCCTTGATCCGATCACGAACCTTCTTCGAAATTCAAACCAAAACCAAGACACCACCATAAGTGAGACCTCCGTATTTTCTGTAAGGGAATAGAATCCTCAAGAGTGTATACGGGCTCTAAGTTTTTCTTTTGGGAAGAGGGAGGGAGTTTTCGAGAGGAAGAGTAGTTCTTAGGAGATTTTGGTAGATCAATAAAAAACACAGCACACACAAGGACTCTATGAAATCATTTGTGAAGAAGAAAAAAAGTCCCGTAAAACTACCCCCACTCACTACGTTAATTTGAGAGAGAATTAAGGGGAGGGAAGTTATTTCCCCCCTTTAATTTCAAAAATGAAATTAAAAAATAAATTAAATTAATTTAATAATTATTATACATATAATAACTAACTTATTATATGTATATATAACTATATGTTATATCAAATACAATACATAACCTATAGTTTTTATATTGTATCAAATATAATATTACCTATAGTTTTAATTTTTCTCAATGATACATGGTATTTAATATTTTATATTAAATTTAATTATATAAATCTCATCCATATAATTAGTATTTGAATCATATTCAAATATTTAATTTCTCTCAAAATAAACTTTATATTATAATGTATCAAATATATTCTATTTATTATATCACATATAATTAATTTCCTCAATTAATTTGAACAATTCAAATTATCAAAAGTTGATTCTGAATAATCCTTGTTGAGCTACAGAGGAGACCTTATGAACCTATAGATTGAAGCTCTAATGGTACTTGAATAATTTAATTAAACTCCTTTAATTAAATTATTCAACATCCATTAACTGTCGGTCACTCCATTAAAGACCGACAACTGCACTCTTTGCACTATAGATATATTTTCTGTGTCCATTGGATATAACTAGTCAACAACCCAATGACCCTTCACAAATTGCTTGTAAGTACAACTGGGCCAAAATTACCTTTTTCCCCTGTAGTTACATCTAATTCCTTAAGTACCACTGATTTCTCTAATTAACAATAAGTCATAGTCCAGTTATGACCAAACTTCTCTTTGGCCAAGAGAGGGTGTGGCACCATATTGTTCAAGCCCTAGAATCAACCCTTAAAGGAACAATTTATCTATTTACCCCGACATTAGGGAATGAGTGTCACACCCCGCCTCGAGCCGACACTCCTGAGTCCGAGGAACAGCGTGAGGGACCGCAGAAACCACCCTTTTGTGATACCTACTGTCCAACTGAACCTCTTTACTACACTCAATAGACGTTACGTCAAGGAGTAACAACAACTGATTAAGTAGGTCCATTTTATTACAAAAATATAAAGTTCATACAACTCTAAGACTTAGTTACAAAGTTTACAACAACCATTCTAAAAACCCTCCGGAAGTGCGTCTGTGGCTTGTGGCAGACCTTGACCTTAGCAACACCCTGGAACTTCTCACCTTTCACTACCTAGGAAGAGAAACATGAAATAATAGAATGAGCTTCACAAAGCTCAGTGAGTGGTAAACAACTTCTAGAGTCTATTTCAACTCATAAATAACAAGCATATCATAAATATACGAGGTTACATTCAAACTTCAGCTTCGAATGGGTTTGTTCTCAACTCTATCTACACGCACGGTAGATAGCTAAACTGATAACTACTTAGAATGAGTCTATTCTCTACCTACACACACGGTAGATAGTTAACTAATACTAATCATGAACGCTTACTTTGCCGCGTTCCCTTTTGTTCCCAATGTTTCCTATGTGCACATAGCTCCCCACTCATGGGCACAGAAGCTAGGTCCGTCGGCCCTCTGACCATCCCATGCGAGGATCCTCCCACAGGCTCAGGAACTAGACCTCTCGGTCCCCTAACTATCCCATGAGGTTTTGCTTTTGGGCTCAGGAACTAGGTCTATTGAACCCCTGACCATCCCGATCACATAATCTTATTCCCATGCTAGATGTTCATTCATAACATAAGTATATACAATTTACTCTAAAATATATGCTTAAAACTTAAAGGAAAGTACCACTCACCTTGATAAGATAGGAATCTTCCTTTCTAGAAGTTCCTTGATCTTCCTGGGCTCCTCTTTTGAACCTTAAGATCCAAATTCAACTTAAAGCTCAGATTACTCATAGTTATAGGCTTTATCTCGAGTTACTTCCTTCTACAAATATGCTCTAAAATTTCTTCAGAAGCTTACCTCAAAATCGTAGCTCAAAAACCCTCGTGGTTTGGCCGAAATCTTCAAAAAATCAAGGCTGGCTCAAGCTTACCCGATAGTTTGACCCTTCTATTTTTTCCTCATTTTCCATCCCGATTCCTTGGAGCTTCTTCTCTGGCACCCTACCCTGAAAACTAGACTCTCAAAGATTTCAGGTGGCTTTGAAATCACTCCAAACGCACGAGTATTCTGGGAGAAATCCTTGTCCCAAGTTGATGCTTCTTTCAGACCTTCCTGTCCGACAGCATCTTCCCTTCTTGGAACCTCTTGACCAACGCATGGTCTTACTATCAACGCATGCATTCTTTCATCAACGCATAGTCTCCTCTCAATTAGTCCTCATATACTCTTCCTAATTTCCTTTTGAAGATAATTTGAGTTATGATCTGAAGAGAAATCCTTGGCCCTATTTATAGGCGTCCATAATCTCTCCAAGGCTGACACCTCCTACTTGGCCACATGTCCAAGTGTCCTTTCCCTATACTATTAACGCAATCTTACGTCATCACAACCCAAGATGTCCTCTTCCCCTTCTGCTAACGCATAGCCTCACATTTGCATGTCTTCTTGTGCGTCCACCTCATTTGCTTAAGACCTAAGATTTCATCCCAACAAGCCACATGTCCGATGACGACCTTGAATGTGTCTATCCAACTTCATATGCGTTCATCCCTTATATGTGTCCTTCTAACTTCATATGCGTTCATCCAACCTTACTTTGTGCCCTTGCGGTGTCTTTAAATCTCAACATAACACCCTTCAAGCCATTGCCGCCTAGCACCTTTCCCCATATGCGACCTAACCTCGATTGTACCATTTCGAATTAACACAAACTTACCTTGTGCATCCCATTGATGTAATTTGGTCGCATATTCTAGATGCTTGCAAGGCTCTTCCTTGGCCGCATGCCCTCTACTTCATGGCTTACCTTTATCTTATGCGCTTAATTAGGATTATGACCAACCCTCTTCCACCGCATACTATTTGCTCAAGCCTTGTCCTATGCATCCACATGCCTCGGATGTCCTCGGCACATAGCACATCACCAACGCATAACAACCTTTGGGTCGACTTGGTTTTCAACTCAACACCTCATGGTATAGCTCACCATCGCCTAGGCACTTGCTAACGCATCCCTTATGACCAACGCAACCAACCTCATAAACCTTATTACCGCAAGCCTTAGCAACGCAAGGACAATTCACCATGCGTCCACCATAGCTTGTTTCATCGCCTAGCTCATCCTTTAGCAAGGCTGCCACATAGCACTATCGCATAGTGTTGCCACATACCATCGCGTAGCATCACCGTATCCATCGTCTAGCATCGCCGCATACCATCGTCTAGCATCGCCGCATACACGATCAACCCACGCACGCATCTCCAGCGCCTTGCGTTTATGTCCGCACAACTTGAAGCTACCGCATGCTCTACTAACCTCTCAAACATAGGCTACCGCATGCTTGTCCCCGCATAGCCTTTCCTCTCGGCCATACTTCAGCCTCTTTCAAATAACCTCTCAAATTCTAATGGCCAACGCATGGCACAACACCAACGTTTAGCACAAGGCCCACGCATTGTCTAATACTCAGCTATTTTCCTAGCCTTCAATGCATAGTTCTTTTTGGATTCATACTTAACCAAATTTTTACTAGTTAAGGCTTATCTCAAAGTTACTAAACAATCTTTATTTAAACACTTAGAATTTTCCTACTCTTTAATATAGGATTTAACTTATACTTAGTTAATCCCTTTTATTTCCTGCTTAAGTAAGGAAAATGGAAGTCCGGGTTTCACAATGAGTGAATTCCATCTTGTGTAGTTATGTTCCTAACTCCCCAATCAGACGAACCCCAAAATGGTAGGCTTATTGAGTCAGCGATCTGGTCAATCTCACCCATAAAAATCAAAGGATCGCCTTCATAGGTAGGAGTTCACAACTCACTCAGAATTCAGGTCATGTCACCTATGTTCATCCTGGTGAAATGTAAGTCTCTACTATTAAGCCTTTATATAATGAGACTATTCATTTCATGGTCCAGTCTTATTCAAACTCTTTTGTATAGAACACCCTCGCTCACATGTCTCTACATGAATGATTAGGATTCGATCATTTGTAGCACTTTACAACAATTATAACATCTATAAAGCTGGTCATATTCGCAGTGTCTCCAAGATAAGGTGTCTGACCTTATCCATCTACTATAGACCATTTAAGTTATCACATAAATATGATCCATCTGTATGTCTCTACATACATGTTTAAACTACAGAAGATAACATTTGATGTTAGTTTATTGGTTTTGTGGGTTAATTCTACAAAATGTCAAATAAAATATCTCATAATTTATTAAATAAATAAATAGTTTATATGTTACAATTACAAACTACATAACCCACAAGATTTAGGACATCAACCTCAACACTACATATAACGCAAGGATTACAAACTTACTTTTCACAACCTTCATGTAGATGCACTAGTCAATGGTCATTTCTACATATCCATATGACAATATGGTATCATTAAACTTCAAGTACCATTGTCTGGAAGCTTATTTTAATCAATAGATTGATTTCTTCAGCCTACACACCAGATTTCTTTCACTTGTGGTTTCAAAACCTTGAGGTTGGTCCATATATACCTCTTCTTCCAATTCTTCATTAAGAAAGGTTGTTTTAACTTCTATTTGGTGAAGCTCAAGATCATGATGAACCATCAAAGCCATTACAACCCTTAAAGAGTCCTTTCTAGAAATCGGAAAGAAATTCTCTTTATAGTCAATGTCATCTTTTTTAATGTAACATTTGGCAACAAGTCTGGCTTTATACCTTTCGACATTGCCCTTGTTGGGATTGGTGTCCTAATTCTCCCAGAGTTTTGTAGTTTGTAAACTGTACACATTGCTATGAATAAAATAAGAGTTATTTTATTTGGCATTTACTCATATCCAATAAACAAAGCTCCATGATTATTGTATATAAACTTAAGCATGTATATGAGATATAGAAGTGGATCATGCCTTAAGTGATAACCTAAAAAGGTCTATAGTGTAAGGATTAAGGAGGGATACATGATCTTGGTGACACTATGGGATACGGCCTGTGTTGTAGAGGTTTACAAGTGTTGCGAACTACTACAGATGATAAATCCTGATCATTCATGTAGAGACATGCGAGCGGGGGTGTCCTATACAAAGAGTTTATATATGACCGGACCACGAGATGACTAGTCTCTTTATATAACGCCATTGATACTTGAGACTTATATCTCACCTAAACGACCATAGGGGACATGACCTTAATCCTGAGTGTTTTACGAACTCCTGCCTTTGAGGGCGGTCCTTTGATTAGTATGGGAGAGAGTGGCCAGATTTCTAACTTAATATGCCTACCTTTTTAGGGATTTGTCTGATTTGGGAGCTGGGAACTCAGTTACACAAGATAAAAGTCACTCCTTCCCTGAAACAGGGGTAAGTAGATAGATTACTCCCTGAAGGGCTGATTCCGGGTCTTGAACATAGTCGCTACAGCCTCTCTTTGGAAGAGAGAACTCAGTCATAGTAGAACTATGACTTATGTTCATTAGAGAGATCAGTGGTACTTAAGGAGTTAGATGTAACTATAGAGGAATAACGGTGAATTGGCCCAGCTGTACTTATGAGCGATCTGTGAAAGGTTATCGCACTTTTGATTGGTTGATATGGACAAAAAATATATCTGTAGTAAGGAGAGTGCAATTTTCGGTCTTTAGTGAAGTGCCCGACAGTTAACAGATGGTGGATTCCGTGACTAAAGAGTTTAGTCAGTTATTCATGTACCGTTGGAGCTTCAAGTTACAGGTCCATAAGGTCCCCTTGGTAGCTCAATGGATTCAAGTTAAGAATTAGTTCTTAGGGTTGATTTGAAATGTTCAAATTGACAAGAGAAAATTTGATTATATATGATATAATCGGTGTGATATATGAGATACATCAAGTGGAGGATTAATTAAAATGTGATTTACATTAAGTACCATAAAATAGAAAAGAAACTATGGTTTATATGTTTTGTGAGATGAAATATTAAAACTATAGGTTATAAATATAATATGATAAGTTAGTTATCATATATATTTATAATAATATTAATTATTGGATAATTATCTCTTTTTCTCTAATAACCAATTGAGTTGGAGGTTGTTGGTGGTTTTATGATAACCGTGAGATAAAAGAAAAAAGGTTTTCCTAAATTTATAAGAGTTGCTACTTTCGGAAAGGAACTCACGAAATGCTATCAAGTGAAATGGTTTCATTAAACGATACCTCATAGAGAGACTAGACGATCAT
This sequence comes from Benincasa hispida, assembly GCF_009727055.1. Classification (NCBI taxonomy): domain Eukaryota; kingdom Viridiplantae; phylum Streptophyta; class Magnoliopsida; order Cucurbitales; family Cucurbitaceae; genus Benincasa; species Benincasa hispida. Next base: position 199,224 of record NW_024065007.1, read on the forward strand.
GGAGTGTTACTATACGATAGTTCACTCAGCTGGTCGTAGCTAAACAATCGTAGGCCATTGTCTATACAATAGGCTGCCTTTTTTTACACGATTGAGCATTCGTCTATATGATAGACACTTCTCATCTCCCACTTGCTCAATCGTCTACACGATTGTTGTTCCTCCAGTCTCTTCCTCTAACCAAGTCCACACAGAGTCAGACTTTTGGATTCTCACATCGAGAATACCAAGGTAACTTTTGTGGTGGTGTTCTCACTCAACTCGACTGAGTTTGAGGTTTTAGAGGTCGTTTGTTGTGTGTTCGTGTTGTTTTTATAATGGTTGTTGTTGATCGTGTTGTGTTGTGATCTTTGTGTTCGAGCGTTCGTATATTGCTGTCTTGAAGACTGAACGAGCGTTCGATGAGTTTGAAGAATGAGTCTTCAAAGGTATGATACTCTATCCATTGATCTCATCTGTAAGCATGTTGTAATTTCGTATTCTGCATGACATGTTAGTTTCCGTTTCTTGACTGTAATTGTGTATGTTCAATTTCGAATGGAATTTGGAACGGTCATTCCGCTGCTCATGGAAATTCTCATGTTTGATTTTCTTCAGCTCTTAGAGTCTCACTTTGTCTTTAAGACCCACTTGCAGCCAACTTTTTTAGAATCCTTCAGCAATTTTGTCATTTCCCAAACATTGTTGTCATCCATAGGTTTCAACTCTTCCTTCATGGACATTAATCGCTTATCAAAATTTTCACCGTTCATGGCTTTAGACCGCATCATTATCAATGTTCAAGTCACTTTCATGCTCAAGTGCATAAATTATATACTCATTTGAAATAGCTGGTCTTTTCTCTTTAGTAGACCTCTTTAATGTTATTTCCTTTGAGGTTGCACTTGCTCATTAACTTGAGTATTTTCCTCCTCTTCTTGAATAATGTCACCCATAATTGGGTTTGGAACATCCATTTGTTGTTCCATGTTCATGCATTGTGGATGTACTACAATAATAGGAACAAAAACTTGAGATGGATCACTTGATGGATTTTGGTCCATCAATGACTTTTTTATTTTTACAGCACATCCACACCCCCACTGATGTTGCCATTTTCAATGAAGCAAGCATTCTCAGACTCTACAATTCTTGTATTATGGTTAGGACAATAAAATCTATACCCTTTTGACTTCTCTAGATATCCAATAAAATAACCACTAATGGCCTTGGAATCCAAAATTTGTTCATGTAGATTATAAATCCTCACTTCAGCTTCGCAACCCCACACGTGAAGATGTCTTAAACTAGGCTTCCTAGATGTCCACAGGTCATAAGTTGTCTAAGAACTTCTTTACTAGGTACCCTGTTCAATATGTATGTAGCTATCATCAATGCACTACATCCATAATGAAATAGGTATAGAACTATTGTTCACCATTCTCCTCACCATTCCATCAATGTACGGTCACGCCTTTCCGCTACACCATTTTGATGTGGTGATCCAGGCATTGATACTGTGCACAAATGCCCTTAGACTCAAGGAGTTCTTAAATGGACCTGAAATTTGTCCAACATTTGATGTCTTTCCATAATATTCACCACCTTTATTGGAATGTATTACCTTAACCTTTCTATTTAATTGCCTTTCAACCTTCATAATGAAGGATTCAAGTATTTCAACCGATTGAGTTCTTTCATATAACAAATAAAGATAACAGTACCTAGAGCAATCATCAACGAAGGTGATGAAATACCTCTCACCTCCCCAAGACAGTACATTAAAAGGACCATAAATATTTGTATGTATTAAATTGAGTAATCCACTACTTTTTGTGACAGCCTGTTTTGGTACATGTTTGGTTTGCTTATCTTTAATGCAATCCACACAAGTATAATTCCAATAGGTAAAATCCAATTGAGATAAAACTTCACCTTCTATAAGTCCCAAAATCCTCTCTTTAGATATATGACTGAGTCTTTTATGCCACAAGTTAGTAGAAGACTCATTTAATACACTCCTTTTCGTATCGACATCACATTCATCATTAAACATGGAATTAAAAAATTAGAATTTAGATTGAAACAATACAAAGTATCCAACAATAAACTAGTACCACATAGGTTTGTTCCACGATATAATGAAAAACAACTATGTACAATCTTAAAATCAAATCTTAAAACATCCAATCTAAAAACAAAAACAAGATTTCTAGAGCAATCAGGAACATATAGACACTTTTTTTTTTAGTTACCTGTGGAGAGACAACTGCAAACATTTACATCTCACATATTAATTGCTTTGAATCTAAACCACAATTCAGACTATAACATATACCAAAATATTGCGTTTAAATTCATCTTTGGGCTAAATCTAAACACAACCAACAATCATCAGTCATGCATTATTCATATAACATATATAAGGCCAATCACTTTACTTTAATATACAAGTCGTCTTTGGATGTACATTATATACTCATTATATATTAATTAACAGAGTAAGATCTACCTTTGGGTAACTATATAACTTCTTAATAACTATAAATGTTTCTCGTTCTTAGATGTCATCTATGATGCTATACCAAATAAATATTTATAAAATAATTTAAATCATTTAATGACTCCGAGTGGGTCACTTTGGTAATGCACTCACTAAAATATTAAAGATTTAAACCATCGTTACAGCTGAATACTTCTTTGGTTCATCATTGAAAGAACATCCAAAAAATTCTACAAACGTTGGAACAATTATTCTAGAATAATAATTATTCTATATGAGATCAATGTTAATAATTGGAATTCAACAACATAATTTCACAATCACTAATTTTATGCCCACCAACACAATTCGGCTCGCGACTTCATTTTGGAGGAATTTCATTTTGTGGGTTGAAATTGAGTCGCGATTGTAAGAATTTATCGATCGAGTTTTCATGAACCATAAATAATTAATTAACAACATCAACTATAAATAATTAACTTCAATTGAGAAAATACCCAAATTCTTATAAACCTAGATTGGTGATTTAATTTCTTCAACTTACACACCGGATTTTTTTTTTTCATTTGAAGGCCTGAAGACCTAATAGACATTTTTAAAGTTTAAGAATCTATTAGATATAATTAAAATTTCATGGATCTATGAAAGTTTAAAGATTAAGGGTGTGTGTTTGGAATACATTTTTAATCATTTGATTTTTTTTTAAAAAAAATAGGTCATTCTAGAAAAAATTAGAGTGTTTGGAAACCATTCAAAATAGTATTTGAAGTATATTTTAAACCGCCCTTATAAAAAAATGTTTAATTAAAAATGAGTTTTTTGAAAAATACTTTTTTCTTAATTAATCTAAACGATTCCTAAATAGATATAAAATCCCTCACGAACTAAACTTAAAATCTAAGGGGCATTTGGCACACCTACATGTATTGAGTTGAGTTGTTAAAATTACCAATTCAATGTTTGCCCTACCAACTTTAAATGTTGGTGGAGTTGAGTTAGTTTTCTTACCAACTCACCCAAACTCTCTCTCCAATTCACCCACTCCCTCCCTCCAATGTTTTCAATGGCTCCACCCATCGGCCATCTTCGTCGACTACCACTACCACACTTCGGCAATACACTCTATGACCACCTTCATCGGTCAACCGGTGAAAATATGTTATATTTTTCAAGAAGGAAAAATAAAAAGTTTTTCGATTTTTAAGCTTTTTTACTTTTTATGATTGATGGTTAAGTAGTTGTGTAAATTTTTCATTTGTTTAGAATATGTTTGATGTTTAGGAATAAAAAAATATATGTTATGTAATTGAGTATCAAAATTTAAATTTAAAATTTATGTTTAGTATATGTTAACTTTGTACGAATTTGTTGATTTAAGAATGAGAAAAAAAAAAAAAAAAGAATTAAAGCATTTTTTAGTGTTAAAAATTTTAGCAAAGTATGTGTAGTTGAAATTTAAAAAAAAAAAAAAAAAAAATTTAAAACAAACACAATTTCATTTAGAAAAGCTGCATTAGATACCCAAATCAACTCGATTCAACACTGCTCCCAAATACAAGACTTTCTGACTCAACTCAATTCAACTCATCAGCCCAGACACAGGCTTTCCAACTTAACGCAAATCAACTCTACACCCAAAACACAAACAATCTAACTCCACATATAATCTAACTTTTCAAAAAATAATTACTAACTCAACTCAACTCAACTCAATGCATCAAATGCCCTATATTTTTTTCCAACAAAGTATATGGTATAATGAGTTTAAAAATTAATTAATTAATTATGAAAAAAAAATATATGTGGTTAGATAGATCGACATTTGAAATGGTCATCAAATAATCATGCATTGTCGGCCTTGGTTGATTTAAAAAGAATAAATAGTTAAGTGTTGGGTGGTCATTCAAACCGCAAAAATCGAACAGTTTCTAAAAAATGAACTAAACCAAACCGAACAAAAAACTTAGTGAAATCGAAAAATGTAGTTCGGTCCAATTTGAAGAAATTTTGAAATCAAATTAAAACAGTTTCAGTTCGGTTTCAAATTCTCTTTTATATATATATATATATATATATATATATATATTTATATATTTAAAAAAGAGTAAAGTCAAATTTAAAATCGAACCGAACCAAAACGCTTTTTAATTAAAAAATATATCATAGAATTTTTTAAAATACCAAAATTGAATTTAAACCGAATCGAATCGCATACATGTGGTTCAATTTGGCTTGAACTATAAATCGATTCGGTTCGGTTTGATTTCACATATTAGAAAATTCGATTCGATTCGATTTGATCACCAAATCGAACCATTTTCACCCCTAGCAAATTGTAAAAAGAAAAAAGGAAAATTATTGCTGGATATGAAACAGAATTGGGCCGGATACTAGACCAAATTGGAAAGCCCAATACTTGTGCATTGTAGGGAAATTTGACTGCATGGAGTTTGATTTGAAAAAAATGTTAAAAAAGAAATCAATCCAAACATGACAACCAAAATACCCTTCTAAATAACTATTAAATTAAAAATAATTGTACAAAGTTACTCAGTTGAACACGATTTTCAAGATAAAAAAATTTTGGTTTTTTTCTTTATGTTAATTTCCGAATGAATTGTTCAACCTTCAAATATTTATGTTATATTAATCAATTTCTACGTTTCACTTGATGTCAAAATCCTGATCGTCATGTAACAATAATGGTGAATTTATAATTTAATGGAGATATAACTTACAAAATATGGAGAGTAGAAGGCTTTTGGTTGTAGACAGAAGTTATTGGGGATGAAAAATAACTGGTTGTTAGAGATGAAGATGAAATTACTTCTTCTAGAATCACAACAATGTATTTATAGGAAAACCTTAGCCCAGGATATTTGGATTAGGATTTTTATAGTCAAATTAGGCTCCTTTTTAAGCCTACTGGGTTGTCCCATGTATTTAACATGTCTAATCATATAGTAAGGTTTGGCCTCAGCCTCTCGTCTTCCCCTGGCCCAAGTGGGTCAGATGCATGCCCCATCCATTGAAAAGGGAGGCTTGGCCTAACTGAGACCAAGTAGGTTCATTTGGACTTTTGATTCAAACTCTCCTTTTCCCACATCTGATAGGGCCCTAAGGTGTTGATTTTGGCTTGAACTTCGTCCTTTTCTTGTGTTGAGAACTTACAGACTCACTTAAAATCGATTATACTCTCTGGTTCAAATCTAATCACAATATTACCTATACTTCATGTTTGTTATAACTTTACTTAAATCTCAATTTTAGTCACTCAACTTCACAACTACTATTGTATGGTTATAAACTTAATTTATTATTTGTGTGCTTTATTACATTATTTTACTTTCATAGTAGAGACTAAGTATAAAATATAACAGAACCTCAGAGGTCAAATTAAAAATAAAAGTAAAATTTAGTGCAACAATGATAAATCATCCATCTAAACACAGATGCAAATATTAATAGAAATCAACCAGTCATAACTGGCCTAAACGACATTAGGAAGGAGGGAAAAAGGAAAGATACATTATATAATAGGTTGCTGTGTGGTCTTTTATTTCTCAAGTATTTGTAAGCGGCATTTTGTCAAACACCTTACAGACAAACAACATACACACACAGAACCACTGATACATATATTTCAAATCATAGGCAACATTAATATGTAAATTAGTATGCTTTCCATATTGAAAGCTCTTAACTTTAGCAATTGCATGGATTACAGTTGCAATTGTCTCCACATGAGCATTTGTTGCAGCCGCAACCACCTTCAAAGTTCCTGTTTTTTAAAAATAACTCAAATTTAATCCAAACAATTTAAACCTTCCATTTAAATTTCATTTTACTTAAAATTGTAAATGCATAATGATAATTTTCAAGTATATATATATATGACTTTTTTTTAAATACAATAATTAATAAATATTAGAGGAAAGTGCATAAATCAAATGAACAGTGGTGACTTATTAAAACAAGTAGCTTAATAATTTTTCTTCCTACTTGGTAACTTTTTAGGAGAAGAATAGTTTTAATTAGGTGATTTTAAGTTGATTTAAAATCAAATCAAATGATAATAGTATCTTTTTAATATGTTATTGTCTCACACACCAACATAGAGTGTTCAATTGATATTTTTTTTTAAGAAAAAAAATGAGATAAAATTGATTATTACATAAGAGATATGGGATCATTTGGTATAATTAAATAAGTTTGGGTGGTAATATTTTAATATAATATTGATATATATAATAATAATTATTATATATAAACAACCACCATTATATATATATATGATGGTGGAAGTTCATACTCTTTCATGGGAGCAACATTATGATTGCATCTGCAAGAAAAAAAATAATGAAAACAAATCAATCACTTTCCTGAATTTATCACAAACATCAAAAAGACAAATTATATAACACAAAATTTTCTCGAGAAAACAAAATCCCAATAAACAAACAAATATATATATTTTTTTTAATAAAAAAAGACAAATATTATTCTGGAGAAAGAAAGAGAAAATAAGAAAGGAGAAGAGACTAACGAGCAGTTGTTGGGATTGCAATTGCAGGCAGAGCCACAGCCACAGTTTGCCATTTTTCTTTTGAGTAAATAAAATTGAAAAAAACAATTAACAAACTCTAAATTTTCTTTTTAATTTGTTTGGTCGAAAACTCAAAGCTTGCTGATTTCAAAAAACTCGATTTTAAGCGCCATTTATAGTCGCTTGTCCGACGCTATCCACCGTCCACGTGTTACGTTCTTATTCGTTTGTCCAGACGCGTTTAATATCTTTTCTCCAAATTCCACTTATCTTTTTTAAAATAAAAAAAAAAGAAAAGAAAAAGAAAATCTGTGTTTTTGTAGTGTGAGAGTTTTGTTTGATTTTCGTTTCTTACTTTTAATTATTTTTCTCTGTTGTTTTCTTTAAAAAAATTAAAACAAATGTCTCCTATACTCCCAAAACTTACCTTATTGTTCTATCATTTTTATAAACATTTCAAAACTATCCTTAGAATAGAAATCTCAAAGAATACTTAACTCAAAGAATTGAGGGGAGTTGAGTTGTAAACTCAATTTCTTATTTGTTACAATGAATTTGTAGACTTCCGACTAAAAAAAATATCAATTTTATGTCATATTGAATGCTTACATTGTGGGCTCAATGAATTCACAACTCTACTCATTACTCTCAAATGCCGAAGAAAAATCGAGACTTTGAACTATGTGGTGATAATCTAAAATGTTGAAGTGATTTAAATTTTATTTTTAGGTCATTATCACACATTTTGTATTTCAATTTTCGTCTTTTTTTTTTAAAAAAAAAAAATTACTCCAAGGGTATTTCTAAAAATATTTGGGAAAGTTGATGGGTAATATTATTACTTTAAAAATACATAGGTATTTTTTAAACAAAAGACAATGTCCAAGGTAGGGGTGTATATAGATTGGATTGGATTGAGGATGTTTTTAAGACACCAAAAATTAAGGTTAGTTGGGTTGGCAACCCATGACCCAAATAAAGTCTCCAATTCAATCCTTAAAATTCGGGTTGGATTGGGTTGGGTTTGATTGCCGAATTATAACTTATTTTTATCTTTTTGATTAAAAATTTATAAATTTATATACAACATATGACTAATAACTAAAATCTCATAAAATTAAAATGCTAAATACCATAATAATTTTAAACAAATTATTAAAAATTCACAAATTATTCAATACATAGTAATCAAATTTTAAAGAGAAAAGTGATAGTGGGTATGTAATTATATATATATATATTATATTTCATCAACCCACGAACCAATCCAACCAAATAAAAAATAGAAAAAGTTTAACTCAATTCAACTCAACAACAAAACAAATCTAATTTAACCTTTATATTTTAGGTTGATAGTCAAAATTGTTGGAGTCGCCGGATTATTTGAACACCTTAATCCAATGACACTTTTTATAATTTAATTTATTTTAATTTTAATATATGTATTTTTAATAAATCTTAACATTAATCTATGCATTTAGGTTTGTTTATTGATTTTTTTTCTCTAAACATGTAATCTTTATAACTTTATAAAAGTGTAGAGACATATTTACCTAGTGTTTTTTCTTGTATTAAAAAATATTTTTATTATTTAACTAATTTTAAAAAATATTAAAATTTTAAAGTTAATTTTAAGATGTATTAAAAATACTAAAATTAGATAATTTAAAATATTGGAAACAAAATAGAACCAGATATAAAGCGACCAAAAGAGTATAATTTCCATTTTTTTTATGGTTGCGCATTTCTCTTTTATTTTTGAACCGTGAAGCTTTTACATTTCCTAAATCGTTGATTCTAGAACTTTGGTTTTTTATTTTTCGTGTTACAAATTATAATCACGTTTTTTTTTTAAAAAAATTGTTTCTATTTTATTTCGAGTAATTTTGATATATTTTAAGGAAAAATACTTTTTCTCTAAATTTTGAGTCTAATTTTTATTTAGCTTTTATATTTTAAAATGTTATATATTTAGTCATTTAAATTTTGAATTTGGTTTCAATTTTGTCTTTAGGTTTCAAGATGTTACAATTTTATCTTTGACATTTGAATTCTATTTCAATTTGGTTCCAAGATTTCAAGATTTATATTTTAACATCAATATTTCACTCGGTACTCATATTTCGTTTTTATGGATAGTATCTTAATAAATTTAAAAGAATTAAAAGAATTATAATTAATCAAGTTCATGATTTTTCATCACTTTTAAAACTAAATTCATAACTTCGCTCCTGATTATTTTAAATTAATTAAAAGACATTGACATCAATGATGAAAAATGAGTTTAATGAAAAATTAAAGTTAAAAATGTAAAATTTGGAACATAAGGACCAAAATTAAACAAAACTCAAATCTCAATAGTAAAGTTGCAATATTTTGAAACTTAAGAGCTAAATTAAAACAAAATTCAAAACTTAATGACTAAATGTGTAATATTTGAAATTTAAAAACCAAATAGAAACAAGACCTAAAACTTAGAGACCAAAAACATACTTTTTCCTATATTCTAAAGTTAATTGAATATGGTTATATTTTTATTTGAATGTATTAGATTCATATCATAAATTAGTTACATTCAAACTTTTACCCCCAAACTTTTCAACAAAATTTTCCCATAATATATATTTAACCTATTTGAATCTCATACAAAATTTAAATTTAGTATACTTTTCTTGAACATATTTAATATACATTAGCCAGTTTAATATTTAAAATATCAAATACAATAAATATATTTTTATCTTTTATATTTAATATTAATTTGATCACTTAAAATTAAATATTAATTTGAAATTAAAAAAAAATTCTTTTGACTTAATTAATCATTCATTATTACGAGACTTTATAACTTAAAATCTCAACGTATCAATTTCCTTCTTTTAAAATAATGCAATAATATAATATAACACAATTTCCATTCATCATTGACATAATTGTCAGTTAATTGTGTTTTGTTGATACCTCCCAACTTATAAACATATAATTAAATCATATTTAACATTGTACCTGCTTCATAATCTATATATATATTTTTTCTTTTTGATAATATATAAAAATTTAAAGTATGTGTTGGCACCTCCTAAACTACATGGTTAAACCATATTTCTTCTAGTTTTCATTTGGCTTTCTCAACTAATTTCTCGTGAAAACGACACCGTTTTGAAGGCAAAATCTTATTTGATGGCGATTGAGTTGGCCGGTTCAAAAACTCCGGCCATAACGATATGGACCATCCTTAAATGGTCAGTCCACCCTTTTAAATAAAACTTTGATGGCAACTAGTTTGGCTGAATATATTATTTCTATAAAACATTTTCTTTTTCTAATTTAGTTTTTAATATTTTAAATTCTAGAAAAAAAATAGATCAAATCTCTGTTTAATGAAAAATATGCTTGATGAGTTTTCTTTTTTCTTTTTTTCTTTTTTTTTTTTTTTGCGTTCTTTTATTTTTTTTCATGTATAAAGTTTTATGTCATATTACTTTATTATTTATTAAGGGAAGATTAATTTTGAGTATAACAAAATTGGTGTTTTAATAGAAATTGTTAGATATTTCTAATACAAATTAAAACATTGAAATCAGAATAAAGAAAATATTAAAATATTAAAGGGCAAAATGGAAATCAACTATAATATAGTAGGGTCATCTTAATAGTTAGGCACAATTTTTAATAAAAAGGTGAAAAGAAAATACTTTGGTATTGTACTTGATTATTCTTCCTCTATAATTGAAAAGATCTTTCAAGTTGCAAAAATTCTATTCTTTTTGAACTCTCAAGAAATGTCTCAATCTCCCTATAGCAAAAGTCCTTTATATCTCACCATTTTTTTGTTTGACCTTTTTTATATACTAATGAATTTTTCCATTAAAAAAAAAATCTTCAACTAATTATATTCAAATATAATAAATCATAAATGTTGATTTATTCTGAGCTAAATATATGTTTTGATCCTTAATGCTTGCGTTTTTCTTTTATAATTTGATCTTTAATCATTCAAGAATTTCAATTTCACTCCTAATATATTAAAAATTTTAAGCCAAGTCCTTATTGTTATAAACTTTAAAAGTTAAAATAAGAGATACACTTTATTAATTGAGCTTATATGTTTTATATTTTAATTAGATGAATATATTATAAAAATTAGTGATGATTAGTATATATATATATATATATATATATATATAACAAATTAAACGTTGGTGTGTTTGAAGTTGAAAAATTCATAAAAATTCACCTGTGTCGATTCTCTTAAAATTAAATGATGGTAAAGGGCATAATTTAATAAAATCAATATATAAGGGAATGAATTGAAAATTTTAATAGATTGGAGGTCAAACTGAAAAAAAAAAAAAAAAACCCCACCAAGGACTAAACACGTATATCGAGAGTTCATTGTTATATTTGCATTTTTTTTTTTGGAAAAATATTATTTAAACATCGTATTTCTATTGGTTATTTATAAACAAACAACCCCTTCTATTATAATAAAAATTAGGTCAAATTACAAAAACCTCCTCTAAAATATAATGATAACTATAATTACACCCTCAAACTTTTAATTATAAAACGAGTCTCTTAACTTCTACAAGGGTTAAAATAAATTGGACCCTCAAACTTATAATAATTATAGAAATTCGACATATAAATGATAAAATTGAACACTGACACTTATACAAATGTTGCAATTGATACAATTATGTAAGTTTAAAAGTCCAATTTGACCCAATCTTAACATTTATATAAGTTTAAGTACTCAATTTTTATAATTAAAAGTTTGAGGCTATAATTGTCGCTATCACTATATTTCAAGGATGTTTTTTTTGTAATTTATCATAAAAATTAAGAATAGAAGAAAAAAATGTGAGTTGAATGATGGATCAATGATTTGATGGAGGAAAAAGCATAAGAAAAAGTATGCTAAAGTGAAACATTCCATAGTAATGGAAAATGGGCCCTCAGAATCTCACTTTTCACCACTATGAAAGGCACAAAAATGCCGAATTTTCTTCTTCTCTTCTTTTCCACGTAAATAAATAGGTTTTTTTTTTTAATAATTTAAGAAAAAAGGAATTGGATTCAAATTAGTTATTTATATATGTTTCATTTATATTTATTGAAAAGAAAGTCTGTTAGTTTGATATGTTATATAGTTTGTTTGTTTTTCTTTTTAAATAGGAGAGTCAAATTTTTTATCAAAAAATCAATAGTATAAATTTTATATTAGTTGAATTATGACATATTATATCAATGCGTTTACTCTAACTTTTAAATATTTAACTATCTTTAAGAAGAAAAGAAGAAAGAAAAAAAAAAGAAGTATTTACATAAACAACACAATATAATTATATCTTTCAAATGTAGTTAAAAAATATATAAAAAATTAGAAAGTACAATAAAAATCAGATTTAGGTTGTGTATGTATATATAAAAGAAATACTATGGACCCGTTTGGATCACAAATATTGTTTCATAGATATAAATATTAAATATGATTTGAATGGTTGAGTTTAAAATGTCTATTTGGATATGCAGAATAATTAATATTTGAAAATTAAATATCTTTGTTCAATTTACCATTTTCCCATATAGAAGCTAAAAATAAAAATTACTTAATTAAATATAAGAAACCAATTAATATAGTCATCAATTAAGTTTAGCATTAGTTTATTTATTGTTAAATAAATTAATTATTTAATCAATTACAATAAAAGTAAGTGAATACTTTTATATTAAACATTTATTAAACATAATTAAATTAATTAAATTAATTACTAAAAATTATTAAATTAATATAAATTAATTCGCAATTATAATTAATAATTTATATTAAATAGTTAAGATAATGTAAGATTTTAAAAATTAATTGTGAAGATAGTAGTTGAAATTTATTAAGGAAAAATTGTACGGATGACCCAATTTTAGGTCTAAAATGTCAAATGACCCATTTTTAAAAAATAATATCAATTGACCCTCTGTTTACGTCATCACGGGATGAGATTACAAAAATGCCCCTCTAGTCTATAACGCTCAAACTCAACGGTCGTCCCACTCCGCTCAAAATTAGGGAAAACAATTTGTTGTATGTGCAAGTGTCGTTCATCTCGCTCTTCAAAACCATCACTGTCGTAATCAAAGTTCTCTACTGTCATAATCGAAGTTCTCTACGGGTTAGTGAATTTAATTTTTGTCTTCCATGTTGTGTTGCGTCTGTTTAGGTTGGTCTCGTTTGATTGGTCGTCACGTTCATAATTGGTTTCGCGTCTGTCTTTTATTTTGGGTTTCGATATGTTCTGCATTGGTTGAGGATGAAGAAGATATAGTTAGATGACAAGTTAGTGGACGAGTTTTGCGAGAGCGAGATGGGATAGAGCGATTCGAGCTAAAGCAAGATGTGCTAGAGCGATTCGAGCGAAAGCGAGATGTGCTAGAGCAAGATGTGCTAGAGCGAGATGAGCGAAAGCGAGATGTGCCAGAGCGATTTGAGCGAAAGCGAGATGTGCTAGAGCGAGATGAG
>NW_024065007.1:212813-324701 GCF_009727055.1 Benincasa hispida
TTTCGATATGTTCTGCATTGGTTGAGGATGAAGAAGATATAGTTAGATGACAAGTTAGTGGACGAGTTTTGCGAGAGCGAGATGGGATAGAGCGAGATGAGCTAAAGCGAGATGTGCCAGAGCGATTTGAGCGAAAGCGAGATGTGCTAGAGCGAGATGAGCGAAAGCGAGATGTGATAGAGCGAGATGAGCGAGAGTGAGATGAGCGAGATTAGCGAGAGATAGCAAGAGCTAACGAGATTAGCGAGACTTTTACAGTATATTTTGTTAGTGATTTTTTAGTACGGACCTGTTAACTGATAAATTGAATGTTCATTGAACAATGCAGGAGTAATTTAAGATGTTGAAATCTTTGAAAATTCGTGAAGTTGATAGGTTTCCCGGGAAAGTAACTTGTTTGGCCCATGTTGCCAATGCGAACAAGATTGTAAAGCAGAAGCTCACCAAAAGACAGTTAGAGATGTTCAAGAGAACAGTTTTTGGTCGATTCCTAAACATTGAACTTGTATTCAACAGCCCTCTAATCCACCATATGTTATTAAAGGAAGTGAAGAACTCGGGAATGGACTCAATTAGTTTCTTTGTCAGAGGAAAGGTCGTCACATTTTCGAAGGACGACTTTTTGTTGATCACTGGTTTGTGACGGTCTCCTACGCGAGTTGGACGGAGTGAGAAGTCCTCACATGAACATTTTACCAAGTACTTTGGTAGTCGGTTGGCCTTAGACGCATTCCACTTGCATTTGCTTAAAGAAGAATATAAAGAATTGGTATTTGAAAATGATGATGATGCAGTGAAGATTACCCTAGTATACTACACAGAGGTTGTAATGATGGGTAAAAACAAGCAAAAGAATGTTGTGGATCGTACCCTATGTGACGATGTTGAGGACATATACTACTACAACTCTCTTAATTGGGGTAAAATTATTTGGCAGAGGACACTCGACTCCCTGAAGACCGCAATTAAAGACAAGGTTGGTCTATACAAGGAGAAGGTGAGGGGAAATAAAAATTATGTTGTGAAGTACTCGCTCCGTGGATTTCCCAAGCATTCCAGGTAGATGTTCCTTAATCTAACTTTATCTTTGGTTTAACATTAACATAGTTATAAATTTGAGTTATTTGGATTTAGATGTGGACGTACGAGATCCTTTCGTCAATAGCAGGAAACGTTGCCACTCGAAAGAGCAAGGTAGTGATTCCTCGTATATTACGGTGGTCATGCTCCCACTCGGTGTCATTCAAAACACTCGAGAGAGACATTTTTTAGTCTGAAAATGTAAATGTAATCTATGTAGCCATAATATGTTTATTCAGTAGTTAAATATACACTAACCATCTTACTGGGTTCCTTAATGCAGACAAAAGTCAAAGAGGATCTTGTCATATCCGAGGCTGAGAAAGAGTTTTGGGACGCCCCAATTGATAGACGGGTCGTAAGACAAGCACACTCCGACACCGAGAGTTCAAGGAGCTCTAGTAGTCCAAATAGTGACGGTGGTTCAGATAATAATGGTTCAGAAGGTGGGGAAGGTGAACAGGAGGGTAATTCAGAAGGTGGAGCGAGGGATGAAGAATCTGATGGGGACTAAAACATCCACCAGCCTACTTACACTCCCAGTGAGGATATGTTTCATAATGTGTNGTGTAGACGTAGAGATCCTTTCGTCAATAGCAGGAAACGTTGTCACTCGAAAGAGCAAGGTAACGATTCCTCGTATATTACGGTGGTCATGCTCCCACTCGGTGTCATTCAAAACACTCGAGAGAGACATTTTTTAGTCTGAAAATGTAAGTGTAATCTATGTAGCCACAATATATTTATTCAGTAGTTAAATGTACGCTAACCATCTTACTGGGTTCCTTAATGTAGACAAAAATCAAAGAGGGTCTTATCATGTCCGAGGCTGAGAAGGAGTTTCGGGACGCCCCAATTGATAGACGAGTCGTAAGACAAGCACACTGCGATACTAAGAGTTCAGGGAGCTTTAATAGTCCAAATAGTGGCGGTAGTTCAGATAATAATGGTTCAGAAGGTGGGGAAGGTGAACAGAAGAGTAATTCAGAAGGTGGAGTGAGGGATGAAGAATCTGATGGGGACCAAAACATCCATCAACCTATTTACACTCCCAGTGAGGATATGTTTCATAATGTGCTGGTGATTGGTGACATACGTCCTGAGTTTGAGAAGTGTTCTGTCCCGGAGGATTCGGGCCGCAGGGAGGGAGCCAATGTTAAACTTGATGTATATGCCTACCCGCGGAGCATTGACAGCTTAATATCGAGCTTGGATGCCTGTGTATCGAACCTAGAGACGGACGTGAGAGACATGAAAGCACAATTATCAACTATTTTGTCTCTATTACAGTCGATGAAAGGTTCCACGATGCCAACGAGGTCTCCCACTCCACAGACGGGCCAGAATGCCACTATGTCCCCCATCCCGACTGTACGTAGGTCACTTACCCCACCTGTACGTAGGTCACCTACACCACCTGTACATAGGTCACCTACCCCACCTCCACCTCCACTTAGGTCACCTACACCACCTTCACCTAAGTCACCTACCCTACCTCCACCTAAGTCACCTACCGCACCTCCACCGATCCTACCTCTACCTTCATTTGTACAGCTCGATATCACGACCTCTTCTAACATCCTACATCTCAATTCACAGGTATGATCATTATGTGATTCGAAGAATTCTTTCTTCATATTTGTTATTCAACATGTTCAACATTTTGTTATAATAGGTTATGGTCGAGAGTAGAAAAACAACACGTAAAAGGAAGACCATTGATAAGTACACACCTCCCATTGAACCAAAGAAGAAAATAACAAAAGAGAAGGAAGTTAAGATTCAACTTCCTTTGGATCGTTCAAATATTAAGTACCCTCTCCGTGGGGTACCTACGATGCAGTTTAAAGCAACGATCCAATACTCCTTGAAGCATGAGGTTTCAGCGGCTATATTCAAGGAAATGGTGAACTGAATTGCCGATGAGAATACGGACAACAAGGTTCGAGAAAATGCAGTTCAGCCATTATCCAAAACCTTTTTCCAGGAGTTGACTGAACCAAGTTCATGGGTTGAGTGTGACGTAAGTTTACGATCCTTGTCCTTTTTACCAAGTACATACAGTTATAAACCCTCTCCTAACGTATATCTTGTTCTAGATGCAGACCCTAAATATCATTTTTGAGTTCATGAAAAAAAAATTCTATAGGCGACCAGACATGTGTATGGCTTGCTTCACCATTCTGCCAATTGGAATAACGGTAACCATTTACTGCACTTTTGAATAGGAATACGTTGGTTGACTATTATGTGTTTTAATGTTCTTTTCGTTGTGTAGAGTCATCTAAATTCTCGAGATGGGGTCAACAAACATATCAAGAACAAGTCGACCTTGGATGTTTCCGTAGCATGAGGGATGAGACGTTACCGGATTATGTCATGGGTAAATTTGATGTCAAGTGGTCAGATGTGGACTTCGTATACACGGCAACAAACATTGATCAGCATTGGATGTTGATAACATTGGATCTGAATAGAGGCCGATTTTTCGTATTTGATTCACTGCCTTCCATGACATCGAAGAAAAAGCTGGAGTCTTTCCTTGAACCGTTGACTTACACCCTACCTTCGCTTCTTCACTACTGTGACCTGAAACGTTCGAAGCCGGACATCAAAACGTCTCATTGGAAGATAGCCTGACCTACCTCTACGAATATACAGCACGGATCGTTAGATTGTGGAATTTTTGTTGTAAAATTCTTAGAACATTTAGTGACTGGTAGTGACCCATCTGTAATAACTCAGGATAAGATGACTGACTATAGGATGCAATTGGCATGTCAATTGTGGACGAACACTCCATATTATTGACGTACATGTATATTATGTATATTATTGATGTAATTTAGCTTTTACTAACATGTTATTTAAATTGTTAGTGTAGAACTACCATGAATACAGAAGATTCATTCATGAATAGCGAACAAGTTAAATAAACTTAGATAAGTGAAACATCTGAAGGGATTCATTAAGCCAACAAGTTAAATTAAATTATAAGTAATCAGAATTTAATTTAAGTTTAATTTAAATAATCAAATTAAGGGATTAAATTAATTTAAATTAAACTTATAAAATGGATTAAATTGTTAGTGTAGAACTACCATGAATATAGAAGAAGATTCATTCATGAATAGAAAACAAGTTAAATTAAACTTAGATAAGCGAGACATCTGAAGGGATTCATTAATTATACTTATAAAAGGGATTCATTGCCAACAAGTTAAATTAAAAGCGAGATGAGCGAGAGCGAGATGTGCGAGAGCGAGATGAGCGAGAGCGAGAAGTTTTTAGAATGGTTCAAGAATAGAAAACTCTAGTAATCAAACTTATAAAGAAAGATATTTGAAGAGATTCATGAATAGACAAACTTTAGTAATCAAACTCATAAGCGAGACATTAGAAGTTCCAGAATGACAAGTGGCACATAAAAAATTACAGTTTTGAGGATTAAAGTGGCACATAGAATGTTACAGTTACATAGACAAGTGGCGTTTAGACAATTACAAAGACAAGTGGCACATAGACAACTACAATCGACCGACATTTGAATCATTTGTATTAGAGTCAATGGTAGCAGTTCATTGCAGTTTTGCCGATTATGCTCAATAGTTCCCACATCTACCACATTTTTTGTCTGCGTTATTCTCCTCTTGATGGTATTCTTTGTACTCTTTACCAACCTGTACCACTCTTCTAGGAGGTGCAATATGCTTTTCCATATATCCCGGAGGTCTCTTCTATTCAGATATGTGACCGGGTGGATTTACAGGCTCTGCATAAGCAGCCATGAGGGAGTCAACGCTATAGAATGAACTGCACAAACCATGGACGGGGATGTTTCTTTCTCGCGCAGCCACAATCGCATGTGAACATGGGATACCGAGTGAGTCAAATTCCTTGCATGTGCATTCCTTCATATGGAGGTTCACAATACCGTCCAATCGATTGTCCCGCACATGGATCCTATAACAATCAATCGACTTAACTCGATATCGTCTGCCTTTGTCACACTCAGTTGCTAATCGGTTTTCACAGTAGTTCGAGTGTGACGTCGTTCGAGATGCCCAATAATTTCTTCATTCATAAAACCATGACTGGATGAGGCCTCGAACGTGTTCCAACAAACACATTATGGGCAGTTGTCGATATTCTTTGGTCAATGAATTGAAACACTCTGCACTATTGGACGTCATGTTATCGTATCTTCATTCTGTTTGGTAAACACACGCCCACCTTTCAAGACCAATATCCTCCAAATATCTCGATACTGCACCATTTCAAAGAGTACATAGTTGGTCTCAGTGTGCTTGGAACTCTGACATGCGAAATGCCTTGGCTACATCCTTGAACATCCCAACAATCGTGTTGTCCTTAAAGTTCGAAAGAATATTATTTTCTAGGTGGTAGGTGCACAATCCATGAAATGTTGTGGGAAAAACTGCATGAATGGCATTGCCAATAGATACCGCTCGATCGGACACAAACACCAAGTTAGGGGGTACTCCAATGACACATTTCAAGTTCGACATGAACCACTTCTAAGCTCGATCAGTTTCATTGTCCACTATGGCATATGCTATTGAGTAAACTTGGTTGTTGCCATCCATGGAGATGCCGACCAACATGGTCCCTTTGTATTTTCCTTTCAAATGCGATCAATCAACAATTATCACCGGTCGACAACTTGAAAAACCTCTAATACAAGGTCCTAATGACATAAACATGTACTTGAAATGGACATCATTTTCAAGTTCGATTTCAAACCTTGTACCTGGATTCTCCATCTTTAACGCTTCACCATATGCATGTAGAACAGCGTAAGACTCTTCTGAAGTACCCCTGGCGAGAGCATAAATGGGACAGTTCAAATGAAGTTTAGATTATAAAGAATACACCATTTTTGTGTTAACGATTTTAAGTTGTAGACATATTTCGTGAAAATTGACAAATCAATCGTACAGTGACAAACAATCATATCACGATGGAAGATGAACAGATAGCGAGAGCGAGAGGGTTATCAGAGGCAGTTTTTGTAATCTCATCCCGTGATGACGTAAGCAGAGGGTCAATTGACATTATTTTTTTAAAATGGGTCATTTGACATTTTGGACTCTAAAATTGGGTCATCCGTACAATTTTTCCATTAAGCCTAAATAATATATTTATATTTCATAATCAATTAAAACTTATAGTAATAAATAATTTATATTAACTTATTAATTAATTAGACCATATTTTTAGTGTTCATCTCCGACATATAAAAATTTCACCATTATGTAGGATATTAAAAAATTCATGTCATATGGATTTTAAAGTTATTGAATAATAATATCATAAATTTTAAAAAGTGAAATTATGTGAAACAAACAAGTGACACTACAAAAAAACTGTGATACTATGACATTTAAAACTGTCATATGTAGAATTCATGACAGTTATTTTCGTCATGGTATCCCCTGACCCCTGTAGAGGTTTGATGTTCAATGACAGTTTTCGAAAAATGTCATAATTGAGCTTTAAATGACAACAAATACATTGTCAATGATAAACTGTCATTATCAAGTTTAATATGACATGTTATCATTGTCATCAATTGACTCAAAATTGGCTAATTTATGTAGGATTTTAGGTAATGATCACAGTTATAAAATGTCAAAAAGGAATATATAGTGATATTTTTTCTTGTCAAGAATAAATGGATCATGATAATTTTCAGTGTCATTAAAACATGAATCATCAGGACGAATTTTGTATGTAAAAAAATATTATATCATGATATATTTTAACTATCATGAAATTTAACATTTTTTCACTTTTGTAATGTCATTAAGATGCACTTTTTTATAGTTGTTATTTCTGTGAACCCCATCATTATATATAAGATTTCCACAACGAATTAATGCTTTTCAACCTCAAGAATACAAATATAAAATACTTTCATATACACAGAAAATAAGCATAAAGTTGATAATATTTTTACATAAAAGATCAACTAAATAACCATTAATAAAGGTTTTACAATTAGCCACATCAGATTACATTTCAATCAAAATTTACCTACTAACCCTATAAAAAATCATATAAATATATCAATGCTCCATAGTTTTTTTTTTCCCTCCAACAAGTTCTTACAAAACCTGTTAAGAAAATAAAAAATCATTTCAGAGTTCAACTCTACCCATCAGTATTGACAATAATAACAATATAAAAAGATATTACCTTTCCAATGTTAATAATTTTTCCCACACGTTGATCTTGCCCAAAACATGGAGTTCATAAACTATATCCTATGAACACCCATAATCAAATTGGGTAAATGCTTTACTTATACAACATTGATATAATAACCTATACTCGCAATTCATCCATGTCAACAATCATAACAATATTCAACAAAATTCTCCAAAATGATAGTTAGCATGTAATACCCGACAACAAATAACATCCTTCTTTTTCTCATTATTTTCTGGGGGAGGATATACAAATGAAAAATGTAAAAATAGCCATGTACCTATTAAGCACTAATAAGTTGTCGAAAAATGACAAAAGAGATCCCGTCAACCTATACATTTCTTTGGATAATCATCACAAATTCTTCCTAGGATAAAAAGTTAATACTCAAATTAGTCTACATATATAGCAATCTAAGTGTTCTTATATATCATTTGAGCACTAAACTCACCACTTTGTTGGTCTTAATTCTCCCTATTGTGTGAATGTACATGTATTTCTTCTCCAAAAAATCATTTACAACAAAATTCAGTCCAAAAGCAACAAAAGATACCAAGTACCACATATCATGCAAAAAATCTGTGCGATCCTACAAACTCAGCTCATTCAGATCACACACAGTTAATGTCATCTTGTGTATAAGTAGATGGTGCACCTTTCATTTGTATACAAGAAAGTGGATTTTAATTTATGGCACTAAATTTTAAGTTCAAATTGTTTGAAGTTCTACAGTGCATATAATGTCTACAATTGAAGTGTTCTTGGACAATATCATATCATGCATAAACCACATGACATAATAGCCGCATTCAACCATGCCCAATTGTTTAGGCCATTGTGCATAGAACATAATAAATATAGATATGGTAAATAAGGTTTCTATGAACCAACTTATCACTTACTTGCATTGCCATTTCACTACCTTGACGACCTTCCAACTTGGCTTCTTCTTTTTTGAGATGTTGAAGGACCTACGGATGCATATATGGAAAGAAAAAGATTTTAACTATATTGACATAAAATAGTTAGTCATTATACGCTAAATGGTGTAGTAAGTATCACATATATTCCAACTACTTCCATAGCATCTTCATGGATACAATTTTTCAGAAAGTCCATCCAGAATATAACACCTTTTGTGTAACCAACAACTACCAAACTCCAGTGATTGTTATATGTTTAACTCAACATAGAAATTATTAGACTAATGATACTAAACTATGTATGCCCAATTTCTACACAATATACCCCGAATTATAAGGAAACATGAGAAGTTGGGCATGCATCTATTTTTTGGTAACTCAATCCTAAGGCACATAACGTTTTTTTTTTTTTTGCTTCGTACATGGAAGTTGGCATTTCATTGTTTTCAGGTAAGAGATCATTAATTATGAACAACAATTCTGAAAAGCTAGAATTACTCCTTCCAAACCTAACCTTTAAGTTGTACAATCTTACAAAGGTCGATAACCTTATGAATTTTTTATATCTAGGGTATAAAGGCTTCTTAACATCATCAAACATAGTGTCAAACCTATTGGGTACATCACAAAATTGTTCACAAGCATATTGCGCAAAGTCAAGTACATTAAATAAATCACCATTTTCTTCATAGTTTTCAGTCACACTATTCTCTAATCCATTGTTAACATTCTTTGTGGTCAAATATTCTTCATGTCAAAACCATACCTTATAACTTTGATTGATTCCATTAGCATACAAGTGATACCTAACTATTGTGACATCATTGGATACACGATTCCCACATTTCAAACATAGACATCTAATTGTATTGGAACCATTGCTATGGTGTAAACCAAGTTCAATGAACTTTTCTACTCCTAACTCATATTCGCTAGACATCCTGTTTTCCATCATCCATGATTTTTCCATTGTATTAAAAATAGAAAACTTAGTTCTTTGTAATTAGCCCCTAAACAAGGAAAAAACTGTACGAAATGTTATTTGTCAATCTGATATGAGAAGGAAGTATATTCTCCAACTTTCACAAATTAAACTTAAAATAAATAACAATCAACTTACACTTACCTATTAAAATGGAAACTAAAGCAACCCAAATATATATATAACCATGGTGGAAGATTGAGTCATAAAAAACATATATTTCAAAACAACCTAAATATGCATAAACCATACACTATTGAACAACAGGCATACATGTATATAAACCAGAAATATCGAACATTTATAAAAATCTAATTAAGTCAAATGGCAAGAACTAAAATCTAAAAACAAAGGTTTAAAATAAAATGAAAATAATTACTTCACTACAACTGTTTGGTTCCGAAAGTGGCAACTCTGGTGTGGACGCTGATTATTTGACTATGACCATCGCAAATCTGGTGGTGAATGACATTGAGTATCACAAAGGACGACAACGAGTATTAACGGAGACTATCGATGGAGAACGACAAGCGAAACGAAGAAATGCCGAAGCATTCGTGAGGCTGACTGATTCGATTCATTGAAAAACGTCCAATATAGAAATAGGGAAACAAAGAAACACCAAGGATGTGCAACGAGGGTAGGGGAAATGTCTAATATGGATATGGAAATAGGAAAACGAAGAAACACCAGGGCTGACTATTTGGCTTCGCAATTCAACTAGCCGACGAGTGTAGGGGAAAAGTGTACTTCGAATTCTTGAAAATAATGTTAAGTTAGGGTTTTAATATATTTTTAATAAAAAATTAATTATTAATTATATTTAATGAAAATTAATAAATGTCATTAATTGATGACATTTTAAAACGGTCAGAAATTGAAAGAAATTCGAAAACTTCCACTTTTTTTTTTTGCAAATAATGCAAATTTTCACTTTTATGACACTTTTTCTTCCCCTCTCAAATTTATTGTACAAATATATCATAATAGGTCATATTTCTTTACTGTGAAAAAACAAACACGAAACAAACTAACCCTAAATATTAACTTTCAGAAAACTAATATTTATTATGTTATACTGTTTTTTTTAATTCAAGTGTTTAGATGATCTTGAAATAGACTATAGAAATTGTTGCACTTATTTAAGTTTAAAATTTTAGGCCTATTTAGTAATTATTTTCTTTTTTTAAAAAAAAAAAAAATTAAGCATATTTTCTCCAATTTCTTATAATAATTGAATTTTTAGCTAAATTTCAAAAGCAAAAATAACTTGGCTTAGTTTTTTAAACCATTAGTAAGAAGTAGATAACAAAAGAAACAAATTGGAGGTAGAAGTATTGCCTATAGGCTTAATTTTTAAAAAACAAGAAAAAAAATAATTACTAAATGGACCTTAATCTTTACCCATTTTATTTTTTTAAATTATTTAGTTGAACAATTGTAATATGGAGTATCAAATTATACAACTTTAGATTGGTAGTTAGTATTTTTATCTATTGAATTATGTTTGATTTGACTTATATTTTCAAAAATAGTTTATTTTTTGCACAATGTTTTTTAGTTAACTGTTGAATGAGAACTGACATGAAGGATGATAGGTTGAGCTAGTCACTTTTGAGGATTTAATTTGATATGGAATAAAAGAATAGATAATTTTTGGAATTAGATTACTATTTGTATTTTTCTTTTGATTGAAAAATTAGATTATTCTTTTCAAAAGAGTATAATAAAAATAATGAGAATTCCAAGAAGGTCCCAAATCAAATGAATTAGATGGTTCGATATTTTGGTGGGTGGACAATGCAAGTCGTCCACTTATGGTGGATGTGGGCCATAGCGCCCATATCGACCATTGACTTTAACAGTTCCACACAAAGTTGTCCAAAGTTTTCTTTTTTTAATAAATTTAAAATTTTAATATAATATATATTTTAAGTTTATTTGAAACAAATAACTCATATGTTAAAATATAGGACATAATCAATCTATCAATCTAACTCGGTAACAAAGTTGGATGTGTCTCTTTCTTAAGTTCGTATTGTTAGAAATATTTATTTAAATTGTATCATAATGTTTATAGTTGGTATCAGACGAAATGTCTTAACACTCGTGATTTCTGGTAGGCTATTGTTACACTTAAGATGCAATTCTTGCAGATCTTATTAGGAAGATTTTGGCATTCTTTCTTTGAAATTGTCATTTTTTGTGGGAGTCAGAATTGTTTTTAGGGTTTTCTTTTTCATTTCATTGCATATTTAAGAGTTGTGAGATTGTTTGCTAGGGTTGACAATTTCATAACAATATCATGAGACTGATTGATAATTATTGGCTGTCATGTGGAAGCTCTTTAGAAATTGTATTATTGTGCCCTTCAAGAAGAAGATTGTGTTTGTTAACTGAATGTTCTCATGCAAAGAATATTGTTCAAGTTCATATTGTAGTTGAAAGTGATTCTCTAACTTAGGGGAGCCTAAGTTAACAGAGTTAAGTGATCTTCGCTTGAAGCAAGAAAGATAACCAATACATTGAGAAGGAGCTCTCACTTAGAGGGAGCATATGGTGTTACCACTATTGTACCAGTTCTAAAGAGAGCCTAAGTAATATTGAGAGAGATTCTCACAGCTAAGGGGAGCCTAAGTATTAGTTTGAAGAGTCGAGATAGACGTGTGTCACTGTTATTGCATGTCTAAACATATAGGTACAATGTTGTAATCACTTTACTAGATTTATCTTTCTCGAGCATCTTGCCTCCAGACGTAGGTGGTGCTCATTGAATTGGATTAACAATTATTGCACTATTTCTATCTTCTTTATTCTATATTACTTTGTGTTGTCTTACTGAGTGCTACAGTATCGTTTTTATCATCTAGTCTCCAGTGTTGTTGTTATCTTCTTCTTCTTCTTCTTCTTTTTTTCAATTACAACTAGATAACAACTTCGAAGGAAAATTAGAACACCAATAAAATAAAGTTTTAAGAAACCTATATAGGTAAGAGAATGAGTTGTCCTATTTCAATCTCGCTTCACAAGTTCACATGGTCTCTTTATTAATAAGTTCTTATTTATTATTCAACTAAAACTAAAGTTTTATCCTCAACTATGAGAATGAATATTGTAAATATCCAAATATTAAAACGTACGATAAAAATATAATGTTAACATGAATATAGCTTAATTAGTATAAAATGTATACTCTTGATCAAGTGTTTGAATTTCTCACCTAACATATCGTTGAACTAAAAAAAACATAAAAATAAATCTCATTTTATTTTAAAATAATTTCTCTTTTATGGGTCGTTTTCATATATAGTAAAATGACCAACTTATTGATTTTGATTAGCTCACACAACCTCAGTCTAATTGTAACTGGTGTTCGTAGTTTTTCTTTTTCTTTTTCTTTTTCTTTTTCTTNTTTTTTTTTTTTTTTTTTTTTTTTTTTTTTTTTTTTTTTTTTTTTTTTTTTTTTTTTGTAGTCTGCATCTATAGATGGTGTTGGGATAACCACTGTTCACTAGGCCCAAATACTCAAGATCAACGTTGGAAAGATGAAGAAAAGACTGAGAAATATTCTACCAATCCTTGATACTCGAAACTCGATGCTCGACGAGAATTCCCTTTTTTGTTTGACGAGTCTCTGTTAAATTCTCGATAGAACTCGATGACAACTAAACTAATACTCGATCTTACTCGATGATTCTTGAACGATACTCGGTGCAACTCAGATTCTTGAACGATACGCAGCTCGATAGCGAAGATCGATGCACAATTGAACTCGATACTAAGATTATTTGATGCGATTTGAATGATGAATGAATGGTGCGCGATTTGCAGGAAAGAAAAAAAAACTGTATGAACAAGAAAGATAAGGCAAGAAGATGAGACATAGTATTTACATGGTTTGGCAAGATTACCTACGTCTATGGGAAGATCTGAATTATTTACTGATGAAGATTGCGTACAGTTTTTGTTGTTTACAAAAAACTAGGAAAAATGATGATAACTCTCTGTTTTGTTTTAAGGATCAGAGGTATTTATAGAGTATACCAGCTGACCGTTTACAAAGTTAGTTATAAACAAACAAAAGCTGAGGTATTTGAGTCAAATCTTCTTCACATTCTCCACCTTGACTCCAATGCCTTGCAATCTTCTAATCTTCCTGATTCTGACCATTCTGTCTACCCTGTGTCTGGAAGCTCAAAACCAACTTGTTCTAAACATTTAAAAAATTTAAGCTTTGAAACAGGTTTTGTTAACATGTCAGCTGCATTGTCTGAAGTATGAACCTTTAAAATTTCTATCTCCCCTATCTCAATTTTATCTCTAATGAAATGATACTTGATATCAATGTTCTTAGTTCTAGTGTGGTATTTGTATTTCGAGATAAATGAATAGCACTTTGGTTGTCACAGTAGAGTTTCACTACTGTTTGATCTATTCCAAAGTCTTTTAGCAATCCCTTCAGCCACAATGTCTTCTTGATTGCTTCTATTAAAGCCATATATTCAACTTTTGTTGTAGATAAGGCTACTATAGGCTGTAGTGTTGCTTTCCAGCTGATTAGATTAGAACCATAAAGGAAAAGGTAACCTGTTAAGGACCTTCTTTTGTCCAAATCACCAACATAGTCAGCATCCACATATCCATAAAGTTCTAAGTTTGGTTCAACTGACCTTTGGTAGACTAACCTTGAGTTTTTAGACCAAACCAAGTACCTTAGGATCCATTTATTAGCCTCCCAATGTCCTTACCAGGATTAGACATATATCTACTAACTAAGCTAGCCGAATAAGAGAGTTCAGATCTAGTAGAAATCATTAAATACATTAGGCTTCCGACTGCTTGACTATAGGGTATGACAACCATCTATTTTTGATGTTCTTGGTCATATCTTTAGGAGAGTTAGCTGAGGAAAGTTTAAAATGCTGAACAATAGGTAAGCTCACAGGTTTTGCATCATTTATGTCGAACCTTTTAAGGATCTTCTCACAGTAATTGGACTGATTGATGCTTATGATAGACTCCTCTTTATTCCTTTGGATCTCTATTCCTAGAACCTTGGTTGTTTCTCCCAAGTCCTTCATATCAAACTCCCTTTTTAAGAGATTTTTAACATGGTTAGATATCCTTTGGACCTACCTGCCAGCAACATATCATCTACATATATTATTAGTAAGCCTTGTCCTTGTAAGAACCTGTATTTACATAAACACATATGTCAAATGAACTTCTTTTGAATCCAATGCTAGAAATATAATCATTGAATCTCTTATACCAGCACCTAGAGGATTGTTTTAACCCATATATAGACTTATTGAGTAAGCAATAAAGATTTTCTTTTCCTTTTACTTCAAATCCTTTAGGTTGCGTCATATAGATTGTTTCCTCCAGATGTCCATGAAGAAAAGCAGTTTTGACATCTGGTTGATACAATTCTAAATTATTTTAAGCAACTAAGGATAAAAGAAGTCTTATGGAAGTCTGTTTGACAACTGGAGAGAAAATCTCAGAATAGTCTATTCCTTCCTACTGAGTGAACCCCTTTGCAACTAATCTAGGTTTATACCTAGGCTTTTGATCACAGGATACTCATTCCTTAGGTTTGAAAACCTATTTAGAGGCAACAAGTTTGTAATCCTTTGGTAGAGGAACTAAAGACCAAGTGTCATTCACCTTTAGTGAATGCATCTCCTCATTCATAGCTTCTATCCAATCCCTTGCATTAGCATAACTTGTTGCTTCCTCAAAGGTTGTTGGTTCTTGGTTAGTAGGAGCTACAACAACATTTAAAACCAGATTCATATAGCTCATTTCAGTATATCTAGCTAGAGGTGTAATGGTTCTCCTTTTTCTATCCCTAGCTAAGACATACTAACTTAAATCAGGCTGCTCACTTACTGTCTCCTCATGTTCCCCTACATCATCCTTAGTTTCCCCTGTGTTACTAGGTTGGCTAGACTATATTGGCTGCTCAGCGTGTAACTCCACCTCAAAACCTGTGTTAGATGACTCTTCTTCATCCTCAAGCTTTTTCTCCTTTTGCATAAACATCTCCTCTTCTTTAAGGATGATGTCTCTACTTACTATAAACTTCCTCTCAATCGGATGCCACATTTTAAACCCCTTGTCACTCTCTATAAAGCCTACAAACATGCATTTGACTGCTCTGGCCTTTTACTTTCCCTTATTTTAGTGTACAAACCCTACACATTCAAAGACCTTAAGGTTATCTAGGTTAGGAGGATGATTGGTCCACTTTTCCTCAAGAGTAAGCAACTCTAAAGATGTGTGAGGGCGCCTATTCAAGGTGTACACTATATAAGCTGCAACTTCTGCCTAATAATTCTCCCCTAAGATAGCATCAGAGAGCAAACACCTAACCCTTTCCATTATGGTTCTATTTAACCTCTCAGCAACCCCATTTTGTTGAGGTGTATACCTCACTATTTTATGCCCAGTTATAGCATTCTTACTACAAAATTTATCAAAGTATTCATTGCAAAACTCAAGTCCATTATCGGTTCTAAAGTATTTTAATCTTTTAGATGTTTGATTTTCTATCATGGCTTTCCATTCCTTAAACTTCCCAAAAACTTGGTCTTTAGTTTTAAGAAAGTATATCCAGCTCTTTTTAGAAAAGTCATCTATAAAGGTTAGAAAATACCTTGAGCCACTAAGGTTTAGGGTAGGAGATGGTCCCCATAGGTCAGAATGGACATAATCCAATGTTCCTTTGGTGGTATGCTGAGATTTTGTGAAACTTTGTCTGGTTACTTTACCTAGAATGCAGTGTTCACAAAAGGAAAGGTGTTCACTGATGCCTTTGGGTAGTATGCCTTGCTTGGATAGTACTTGCATCCCTTTTTCACTAATATGGTATAGTCTTTTGTGCCACAAGTCAGCCTTTGTTAAGCTTGTTGTTGAACCCGTGTTGGCACTTGTCATCATCTCTACTCTTCTCACAATACAAAGGCCATTGACCTTTTCACCAACCAACACAACCTTGGAATCCTTGATCACCTCAAGAACTCCACCTTTTCCTCTGCATTCACACCTAATGGCGTCCAACATGCCCAAAGATATCAAGTTTCTCTTGAGCAAAGATACATGTCTCACATTTCTTAGAAGCTTGATTGATCCATCCTTTAGTTTCAAGGATACTGAACCCCTTTGATCTTGCAGGCTTCATTGTTTCCCATGTACACAGATTCTCCATTTACATTCTTGTAATTATTAAACCAAGGTCTAAAAGGTGTCATATGATAGGTACAATCGGAGTCAATATCGATTCATACTTCCCAAGAAAACTAATTTGGTTGGTTTGGTTTTTAGTGGAGGCTAAGGCATCAGAATAAAAGTAAGAACCTTCAACCACTGAAGCTTCTAGTTGTTTTCCCTTCTGATTCTTCTCTTTTTCTTGATTTTTTTCATTTTAGGTTGTAGCAATCTCTCATCAAGTGACCTTTCTTCTTGCAATAGTTGCATCTCAGCTTGGTCTTAGGTTTGTACTCTTCATCTGACTGATTTTTATTCCCCTTAGACGAATTCTGCTTGTTCTTCCCCTTGACAAACAACCCCTCTGCACTAGGTTGCTCCTTTTTGACTGACTGAAGCTCTAACTCTCTAGTTCTTAATGCTGAAATGATGGCATCAGTGGTAACTGATTCTCTGCAATTTCAAGGAATTCTTCACCTCCTTATAGGCTTCGGGTAGAGAGTTTAATAACACAAAAGCTTCATTTTCATTGCTAATTTTCTCGCAAAGGCTCTTGAACTCAGAAACTATCCTCTTAAAATCATTCAAATTATCTAAAAGAGGCTTAGCAGAATCCATTTTGAATGTGAAAAACTTCTCCCTTAGATACATCTTGTTGGGGAGATCCTTGTTGCAAAAAGACCTTCCAGCTTGACCCACATCTTGTAGGTCGTGTCTTGATCAATCACTTGTCTCAAAATACTATCACTGAGATTAAGAATCAGTGTCCCATATGCTATAAGCTCCATGTCTTCCTTATCTTAAGTTGATATAGTAGGTGGCAGAATTAACGGGTCCAAAAAGGCTTTGTGTGTTCTCTGTTGTCCAAGAATAGCTTTGATCTTGGCCTTCCATAGGCCAAAATCACTATTCCCATCAAACTTCTCAATTTTATACCTTGCAATAGCCATTTCTGATCTGATCGAGTATCGAGTCTAGATTTCTTGAGTATCTTGATGCTTCAAGAATGTTGACCTTAATGATCTTCAAACGCTTTGATACCACAAATTGTTGGGATAACCAATGTCCACTAGGCCCAAATACTCAAGATCAACGCTGTAAAGATGAAGAAATATCTCAGAAATATTCTACCAAATCGTCAATATTGGAAACTCGATGCTCAACGACTTCCTACTCAATGCTCGATGAGAGTTCCCTTCTTCGTTTGACGAGTCTATATTAAATCCTCGATGGAACTCGATGACAACTGAGCTAATACTTGATCTTACTCAATGATTCTTGAACGATACTTAGTGCAACTCGAAGGTGAAAATAATCAACTTGACGTAACTCGATAACGAAGATTGATGCACGATTGAACTCGATACTCAGATTATTCGATGCAATTTGAATGATGAATGAATGTCAAGCAATTTGCAAGAAAGAAAAACAATCACATGAACAAGAAAGATAAGGCAAAAAGATGAGACACAGTGTTTACGTGGTTCGACAAGATTGCCTAGATCTACTGAAAGATCTTACATTTTTACTAATGAAGATTGCGTACAGTTTTTGTTGTTTATAGAAAACTAGGAAAAATGATGATAACTCTCTATTTTGTTTTAAGGGTCAGAGGTATTTATAGAGTATACCAGTTGACGTTTACAAAGTTAGTTATAAACAAACAAAAACTTGGGTATTTGATTCAAAGCTTCTTCACAATTGGTTTATGATTTATTATTGAGTTGCCACGGTTATTGTATCATATCACTAATGGACTTCAATAATTGATAGATGTTTTTCATTAATAGACTTGAACTATGAATGGAGTCTAAGGGTGATTGACAAACCCTTATAACCAATTGAAGTATAGTCTATTATCGATTCAATTCTATCATGAATTTTGTGTTAATATTAGGAATCAATCACTGATAGATTAACTAATAGTTAAGTGATAAAATGTTATTGCTAATAGATTTAATTGACTTCTTATATTTATCTGTTGACTTTATTTGGTGATAAAATTCTATCAATAACTCTTTTATCACTGGTAGGCTACATGTATTTTGATTGAAGTCTATTAGCGATAACCATCTATCACTAATAGAATTTAATTATGATACATATAGTTTATCTGTCACACACCCTCCCGAGCTTACCTCTTTCACTTGGAAGGAGGCATAAAGACAACAAATACCATCCTTTTGTGATACTTACTGTCTATCTTGACCTGTTATGTCTAATCTTACAATTAACCAAAGATAAATTAACTTAAACTCTTTATTTTATTACAACAAGATAATGTTTATACAACTTTTGTTAATACGAATCCCGAACTTAACTTAAATAACTCCAACACCTAAAGTACATAACTCATAAACAACAAACTTAGAAAGTGTGGCATACCTTGACCTCAAGCAGCACCATCGAACTTTTTTCTTTCCTTCACTACTTGGGAAAGGGGGGGAGGGGGTGGAGGAAGGCAGAAAATATGAGTGCCCAATGAGTGGTACTTTTATAAGAACATATGTTTTATTTTTGGAAGTTCTTTTGAAATATGTTAATAAAGCAAGATCAATTAAATAACCAGATCTTAAAACATTTCAAACCTACTTATAGACTAAACCCTCAAACATAACAAATCAAGTCATGTTGAGAAATCTTGGAACATATACAAATTAATAAATAGCGTGATGAAAGAGTTTAATCTCAAATAAAGCCCACAGCTAGTTTTCTTTTTAATAGACTTCATAACATATTTGTAAACACATATATATATAGTTGTTACATTCATTTTTGTTATAGTTTTTACATTCTGTCTTCTACAAAATCTATAAGAAAAGAAAATTTTTCTCTGAAATTAACTTCAATAAAAATCATCTTCCCTTCCCGTGGACATAAGCTTCAAATTGAGCTAAACCACATAAATGCTTATGTTGCTCTTCTCTTCCTCTTTCTCTTCTTTAATTTGCATGTGTGGTTTGAGTCTTTACTCTCTGTGAATTCAAGCAAGAACACAAGAAAAGGTTTAGAGAGTTTGAGAGAATTTCAGAAACTCTGTTGAGAGAGAGAGAAAGTTTTGTTTACCAAATGAATTTTTGGTTGGCCTCAAAGACCTCCCACTAATCATTGATAATGGAGCTATCCACGTGCTGTTGAGGTAGCTGAGAGGCATGGCTCACTGAGGGCCTTTCGTTCTACCAACCCTCTCTTCTTGGGTTGATCTCCTTTTTTTGTGGGTCTGAAATCAAAAGAAAACCCAAAAATTTGGTATCAGAGCAAAATGGCACTTAAAGATTTCAGTTCTTGAACTATCAAGATCATAAGATTCACATAAAATGGCAGTAGCAAAGTATGAGGTGGAGAAGTTCGATGGTAAAGGGGATTTTGGTCTTTGGAAGGTAAAAATTATAGCCATTCTCGATCAGCAAAAGGCTCACAAGGCCTTAATGGATCCATCCACTCTCCCAAACACTGTGACAGCTCAAGGAAAGGAAGATTGGGACTGACAGCTTGTCATACCTCACCCCGAGCCCCCCCATTTTTTAGCTCGAAGAGAGGCGTGATGTTAACTAATGCTACTCTTTCTTGACCACTATTGACATTATCTTATTAGTTTCCTGTTAGAACCTTATTTACTACGGCAGCAGAAAAGAAATCTTATATGCTTTATTTAGGAAACTAAATTCAAGTTCCATTTACATTGTGGCACTACCCAACTACAAATACTCTTTAAGTACTAATTCTAAACTTGTGGCAGACCTTGACCCACTTCGCAACCTGGACTCTTCTGCTACCTGCGAGAGAAACACAGAAACAAACCATGAGCTTCAAAAAGCTCAGTGAGTGTTATCATAAATACAAGTCTTTTACAGATCATAAGCATTATCACGAGGTTCCAATGCAAACCTCCATCTTATTATGAAGCTTCCACAATCCTACCTACACACACGGTAGATAGTTAACATTCCACATCTAAAAATGTCAACCTATGTGCACATGGTTCTCCCTTTCATGGGCTCAGAAGTTAGGCCCGTTGGCCCTCTGACCATCCCATTTAGGGGGTTTCCTTTTCACAGGCTCAGGAACTAGACTCTTTGATCCCCTGACCATCCTGTAAGGATTTATCTTGGGCTCAGGTTCTAGGTCCACAGACCCCCTGACCATCCCAATGTCATATTCACCTCATAATATAAACTACAACATATTAATTCTAAATATGCTTAAAAGAGTAAAAGAAGAAACCACTCATAGTGACCCGTTGAGATCTTTCCTCCCAGTTCACCCGGTTTCCCTTATTCTTTCACTGGACCCTATTTCAGATTTAACTTTAAGCTTAGATTACTCACTCTTTCGGGCCTTATCTCAAGACATTTCCTTCTTAAAAAATGTGTGAAAATGTCCTAACCAAATTACCTTAAAGTTTCGCCTTGAAACTTCTTGGTGAAAGTTCAGAGTCTTGAGTTTACTCCCCCTGGCTCAACTGTTTCCCCACTAGTGAGTACCTCTCGGTTTTCCTTGAATTTGACAGCCTTAAAGTTAGAATTTCATTAAGGCACCCTCACACCGAATCTACATTTAATTTAAAAACTTTTGGTCTAAAAATCACCTGACTTGCATGAGTAGTCTGAAATAACTTCTTGTTTGAATTTAGCCTAAGCATCTGTCCGTACACCCAGCTTTCTTCAGCACCTCTACTCGTAATTCCGCCCGATCAACGCCTCTCTTCCCTCGTTCAATGTACGAATATCTCTTATTTTCTCCATTCTTTGTGATTTTTATGGACTTAAATGATCTGTGGGTTAAAGTGAAGCATTCTGCCCCTTTTATAGGCATCTTACCGTTCTTCTTTACCCGATACCCTCTCCATTGATCACATCCAGGTGTATTCCTCAACTTATGCCAACGCCCAACCTCTTCCACCTCCAATTTGATGTGTCTTCTTCATGCATCAAACCCACCTTTCATGAATATTTATTCGTCCAGCTCCTACTATATCTGCTACAGACTTTCGTTGGTAAAGCCATTTGTCCCGATGAGCTCATCAATCTTGCGTAACGCGGTCCTCAGCACCGCCCCATCATTTAGTTTCTGCTTCTATCGTCTAGCTCCAACAACCCATCGTGTAGCTCAATCGTTTAGCAAACAATCTCGCTCTCAGCAATCTTACTGATCTCGCTCTCAGCGATCTCGTTGATCTTGCTCTCACCGATCTCGCTGATCCCACGCATAGCTTATCGTTTAGCTACCGAGCCTGTCGTTTACCTCCATCGTTTAGCGCTAACACCTATTGTCTAACGCATCCGCTCATCGCTTAGCGTCATCGCCCATCGTTTAACGCTTAATGCTATCGTTTAGTGCTATCGCGTAGCGCTATTGGCCAGCTTCTATGCTTATCGTCTAGTGCTTACATTGATCGTATAGTACTTTGCCTATCATCCAATGCTNATCCGCTCATCGCTTAGCGTCATCGCCCATCGTTTAACGCTTAATGCTATCGTTTAGTGCTATCGCGTAGTGCTATTGTCCAACTTCTATGCTTATCGTCTAGTACTTACAATGATCGTGTAGTACTTTGCCTATCGTATAGCCCAATCGTCCAGCGCCCGCCTACACGATTGTCTACCTATCGTGTAGCTCCCTGTATTGCTACACGATTGTCCAGCACCTGCCTACCCGATAGCTTACTTTATCGTATAGCACTGCTCACTTACTATATGATTGTATACCTCATCGTGTAGCATTGCTTATTTGCTACACGATCATCTACCCAGCGCTTGCATTTAACCTCTCGCCTCTCTGCTGTTGCTCATACGTTCTCAACGCATGAGCGACTTTCATGTAATGCGTTTAACTTCACAAAGGCGCACATGATTGACCCTAACTTAGTTTTATTTTATGTGTTTAACACCAAATTCCCGGCTCCGCGTTAACCTCGCACTTTGTTAACTTTCCATTAGTTAAATTCCACACTTTTGAAGAGCATTTATTTAATACTGAGAGTTCTTCCTTCTCAGCACAGGGTTTCATACCTAGACAAATTTTCTTAGTTGTTAGTTTAAACAGAGAATTAGGAATGCAGGTTTCACACAGCCTATGGTACGTTAGTCCTAAATCTTAGTGATAATGTTTTGAGGCAAATCATTGGCTAGGAGACTGCCTATAGGATTTGGACAAAGTCGAAAGACTTATATGCTACTAGAGATCTTCCTAATAAAATGTATCTTAGGGAGAAATTTTTCACCTTTAAAATGGATTCATCAAAGACACTTTTTGATAATCTAGATGAGTTCAACAAGATTGTTACTAAATTTAAGAATCTTGGGGAGAAAATAGGAGATGAGAACGAAGCATATGTACTTCTAAATTCCCTACTTGAATCCTATAAGGAAATTAAAAATGCTTTAAAGTATGGAAGGGATAGTATATCTACTGATGCAATAATATCTACCCTAAGAACTAGAGAATTTGAGTTGCAAGTAGTTAAGAAGGAACAACCGAATGGAGAAGGACTGTTTGTGAAAGGAAACTTCAAACCAAATCAATCTAAGGACAGAAAGCAGCAGCATACAGAGGAAAACAAGCAAAAAAAAAAAAATTAAAAATTAAGTGTAAATATTGCAAAAAGAAGGGGCATTTGATTAAAGATTGCTTCATTCTCAAAATGAAAAATCAAGAGAAAGAAAAAAAGTCCAAAGGCAAGCAGCCTGAAGCCTTAGTAGTAGAAAACTCCTACATCTACTCAGATACTTTAACTTCAACTCTTGACAAGGTCACCTATGTTAATCCCCTTGGGAAACATGATTGGGTTTTGGACTCCGGATATACCTACCATATGACACCTATGAGACCCTAGTTTAACTCCTACAAAGAGATTGATGGAGAAATAACCAAGGCTGTAAAATTGAAGGCACTGGGTCAGTCTTTATGAAGCTCAAAGATGGGACTATCAAACTTCTAAGGAATGTAAGACATGTCCTACTTCTTAAGAGAAACCTAATCTCCCTTGGAATGCTGGATGCGGTAAGGTGTGAATACAGAGGCAAGGGTGGAACTCTTGAGGTCCTAAAAGATTCTAAGGTGATTCTTGTTGGGGAGAAAGTCAATGACTTGTTTGTAGTCAGAGGTGTTGAAATGATGACAGGGGGCATATGTTGCCACACCAAATGAGATGACGGAAGTTGATGTATGGCATAAAAGGCTGTCTCACATAAGTGAACACTGTGTTTTGGGAAAAGAAAGACATAACTTTACCAAAGCACACCATTCAACTAAGGCAATTCTAGACTACATCCACTCAAACCTTTGAGGTCCAGCTTAAATCCTAGCCTAAGTGGTTCAAGGTATTTACTTTCTTTTCTAAATGACTTCTCAAGGAAAAGCTGGGTTTTCTTTCTTAAATCTAAAAACCAAGTGTTTAATAAATTTAAATAAAGGAAACTCATGATTGAGAAGCAAACTTCTAAGAAAATTAAATACCTAAGAACAGATAATGGGTTAGAGTTTTGTAGTGAAGGGTTTAATGAATTTTGTAGGGAATCCGGCATAACCAGGCATAGGATAGTCAGGCATACACCCCAACAGAATGGGGTAGCTGAGAGACAATAGGACCATTATGGAAAGGGTCAAATGTTTACTCTCAGATGTTATACTCAGTGAAAAGTATTGGGCTGAAGCTGCTAGCTATGTTGTTTACACCTTAAATAGGTGCCCACATACATCCCTAAACTTTATAACCTCTGAAGAAAAATGGACAAAACATCCTCCTAACTTAGATAACCTAAGAGTATTTGGATGTGTTGGATATATACATCAAAATCAGGGAAAACTAAAGTCTAGGGCTGTGAAATGTATGTTTGTTGGGTTCACTGAAGGTGTAAAGGGCTTTAAAATGTGGAACTCTGCTGAGAAAAGGTTTGTAGTCAGTAGGGATGTTACCTTTAGAGAAAGGGAAATGTTCATGCAAAAAGAGAAGACTACAATTGAGATACCTAAAAGCTCTACAACTAGGATTAAGGTGGAGGCCCCAAAAGACAAATCTATAGATCATGGCTCTCCTAATGACTCAGAAGAATAAGAGGATATTGCAG
Source organism: Benincasa hispida (assembly GCF_009727055.1). Classification (NCBI taxonomy): domain Eukaryota; kingdom Viridiplantae; phylum Streptophyta; class Magnoliopsida; order Cucurbitales; family Cucurbitaceae; genus Benincasa; species Benincasa hispida. Next base: position 237,311 of record NW_024065007.1, read on the forward strand.
GACAATAGGTAGAAACCACTGAAACACAACCTGACTTGAGCCAATACTCTCTAGCAAGGGATAGGTAGAGAAGAGTGATTATTCCACCAGTTAGGTACACTGAAACAAACTATATGAACCTAGTTTTAAATGCAACTATAGCTCCAAGTGACCAGGAACCAGTTAACTTCGAAGAGGCAGTAAGTTGCCCTGATGCTAGGAACTGGATTGAAGCTATGTGTGAAGAATTGCAATCACTAAGTGTTAATGACACTTGGACTCTAGCTCCTCTTCCTAAAGGATGCAAGGCAATAGCATCTAAGTGGATCTACAAATTAAAGAAGGGGACTTCTAAAGATGAAAAGCCAAGGTACAAGGCAAGATTAGTGGCCAAATATTTTACACAAAGGGAAGGTATTGACGACTATGAAATTTTTTCACCAGTAGTTAAGCAAACATCTATCAGACTCTTACTATCCCTAGTTGCTCAATACAATATTGAACTAGATCAGCTAGATGTTAAAACAACCTTCTTACATGGTTACTTAGATGAGGTCATCTATATGGTTCAGCCTAAAGGTTTTGTGGAAAAGGGTAAAGAGGACCTTTACTGTCTTCTAAATAAGTCCATTTATAGTCTTATACAGTCTCCTAGATGCTGGTATAGAAGATTTAATGACTACATTGAAAGTATTGGGTTTCAGAAAAGCACATATCATATTTGCACCTATGTAAACTCAACCTCCTATAAGAACAAGATGTACTTACTTCTCTATGTGGATGATATGTTGCTAGTTGGGACCTCTAAAGAAGATTTAAATCATGTCAAAAATCTCCTAAAGAGAGAATTTGACATGAAAGATATAGGTCAGTCTAAGAAGATCCTAGGGATGAAATTGACAAAGACAAGGGTTCTTATTAGTCAAACCAATTACTGTGAGAAAGTTATCAGAAGGTTCAATATGTCTAATGCTAAACCTGTAACCATACCTATTGCTCAACACTTTAAGCTGTCCTTAGCTAATTCACCTAAGGAAACCGACTTGGAACATCTAAATCAGATGCAAATGGTTCTTTATAGTCAGGCAGTAGGAAGTTCAATGTACCTCACTCCATTAGGCCTGATTTATCCTATTGTGCAATTCTAATGAGTAGATTCATGTCAAACTCAGGAAGAAGGCATTGGGAAGCTACTAAATGGATTCTTATATATCTAATTTAATTTAAGCAATCTAAACTAATCTATCAGAGTGTTAAGGAGACAGATCTTGAACTCTATGGATATGTAGACTCAAATTTTGCAGGGGATCAAGATAAGAGAAAGTCCCTAACAGGGTATCTCTTCCTATATGACCCTAATCTATTAAGCTAGAAGGCTAATCTACAGTAAATAACAGACCTATCTACTATCGAAGCTGAATACATGTCACTTTCAGAAGCAATAAAAGAGGCATTGTGGTTAAAGGGCTTGATGGAAGACCTTGGTATCAAACAAATAGTAGTTAAGATCTATTGTGATAACCAAAGTGTTATTCGTCTTTTCAAAAACCCACAATATCACTCTAGAACAAAACATATTGATATTAAATATCACTTTGTAAGAGATAGAATAGAAAAAGGTCAAATCGAAGTCCTGAAAGTTCATATCTCAGAAAACGCAGCGGATATGCTTACCAAGCCAATGTCGAAGCTCAAGCTCAGCAAGTGCCTTGATCTGATCGGCTTCGTTTTACTTGAAAAGGATAAACAGTGGTCAGAATTGAAAGGGCAAAGTTATTCAGAGTTGAGATTAAGGTGGAGATTTGAAAGAGTTTAATCTCAAATAAAGCTCAACGACTGGTTTTCTTTCAAGAAACTTCATAACAGATTTGTAAACACATATATATAGTTTTTACATTCATTTTTGTTATAGTTTTTACATTCTGTCTTCTACAAAATCTGTAAGGAAAGAAAACTTATCTCTGAAATTAACTTCAATAAAAATCATCTTCCCTTCCCGTGGACGTAGGCTTCAAATTGAGCCGAACCACGTACATGCTTCTATTGCTCTTCTCTTCCTCTTTCTCTTCTTCAATTTGCATGCGTGATTTGATTCTTTACTCTCTGTGAATTCAAGCAAGAACACAAGAAAAGGTTTAGAAAGTTTGAGAGAATTTCATAAACTCGGTTGAGAAAGAGAGAGAAAGTTTTGTTTACCAAATGAATTTTTGGTTGGCCTCAAAGAACTCCCACTGATCGTTGATAGTGGAGTTATCCACGTGCTGTTGAGGTAGCTGAGAGGCGTGGCTCACTGAGGGCCTTTTGTTCTACCAACCCTCTCTTCTTGGGCTGATCTCCTCTCTTCATGGGCTTGAAATCAAAAGAAAACCCAACACGTGATCATAAATATTTTCAATTAAATCATAGAGTAAACTGATATAAAATTCTAGTAAAATCAAGGAACAATCACACTAAACCCTATACCCAATTTATCCTGTCCCATGTGCACATGTCGACAATTTTTGCTAAGCATACTTGGGTACGTTGACAATTTCCATCAAAACATTCCTGTCAGATGTCCATGAAGTATGCTAACATTCCCGGGTACCTAATCTAGTGGTTTGAAATCTTCTTTCCTTAAAACCACAATGAAATCATAATTCATTATAAGCCAAACTTTTTCGTAATCCTTAGATAAAATAGGTTTATCTAAATCATGCTTTCAAGATTCATAAAACGATATTATGCTTGAGTTTATTCATAAAACATACTTACTATAATACTTTAATACCGTAAACATATATTCATACTTTAAAACATTTGAAAATAAAACCACTCACAGTTATTAGCAAGGACTCCACGTTTTCCCAGCCTTTCCAAGTCCCTTCCTAGTCCCCTGGCTTCTCCAACCTAATTTATTTTAAATTTAGCTTGAAATCCAAATTTATTTAATTTAGGGCTAAAATATCTTCAGACTAATTCCTTGGCCCTAAACTTCACTTACCAATACCAAAATAGGGTAAACTAGGTGGTTTGGCACTCAAATGGTCGTATGAGACATGTTAGCGTGCAGGTAGGCTGTCTGAGTGTGTAGAACATGCTAGCTATAAACCCCTAAACCTATTTGACTAATTAATTGTGTTTAAGTTTCTATAATTGAGTTAATGGTGTTTACGTAGTTGAATGTTATGTAAAGTGTACTATGATTTGTATAATATTTAAAAGAGGAAAATTTCCTAAGTGTTAGGAAAGTGTGCTCTTAGGTTGTAAAGGGCGGTCGATGCTTAGGAAACTTGAGAGCTTAAAGCAATGGAAAGTTAGGCGTGTGGCAAAGTTGGAAGAGGGCAAAAAAATTTCTATGTATGGAAAGGGAGGCTCTCGGGTGAAATAAGTGGAAGTGGTACTTAGAAGAAATAAAAGAGCTTGAGGATGATTTTGTCATGTCATGCGTTCAAGGTTTCAAAGAGAAAAATGACTATGTATGAGGCTTGCGTTAAGGGCCATGAAGAGGTTAACAGAGCCTACCAAGGGAATGGTTATCGAGAATGTGTTGGCTTTACCAAAGGTTAGTAAAGGTCAGGGCATGCGATGTGTGTGCAGTCAAACTTGCCTAGGAGAACGCATGAGGGGCACCAAGGCAAGAGCTAAATGGGCCGCAAGACGCAAGGTATGCGATAACTGAGGAACAAAGAGGTTAGGTTGATGTGGATGACTAAAGGCATATACATTGGCTTGAAGGGCGTTGAGATGTGCCATAGAGGTTAACTGAGGCTTTGATGAGCGACAAGTCTCAATGCAAGTGTCTAAGACAAGGCACATGAGACAATGGCTGGTGAGGTGATGGCCGAGAGAGAAGGGTTTAAGCGATGAACATTGATGGCATCTAACCTATGTGTTGCGGCCACGAGCGCCAATCACATAGGTGAGGTAGGCGCATCCTAATGCCATTGAGCACATGTGTGCGAATTGCTACCCACTTAACTAATCGCAAGGTAAAATATTATTAATGATGGTAATGCGTTGAGTACCTATGTGTTTGGGATGCATCAAGTAAAAAGGAATAAGATAATGCGGTCAACAAGATTTTGACTTAGTATATGTTAAAGTTGAATAATGAGGTTAAGCTTAAGAGGGAGCTAAAGACATTAAACCAAAAAGCTCTTATTATTTTCACAGGGAAAACACATATAGGGGAGGCCTACAACCCTTTGGGGAAGTAACTCAAAGATAGTGAGTGACTAGCTTTCAAAAGTTTACTAAGTATTTTACTAATGAGTTTGTAATGCATAGTTAATTTAACTTGGTTTTTTTAACGCATGACTTAAGTATTGGAAATTGATGTTGAACGTATGAGTATAGCTTAATGACAAATTTTAAATATAACTCTCATGTGTTTCAACTGAGCTTTATGTCATATTTTAACATGAAACTAAGCTTTTCAAGGATCTTCTAAAGCATGTTGAGTATGTTGTTATATAATGAAGATTCATGTACAATTGAACTATTTTATGCTTTGCATGAAAAACCTACTCTTGGACATTGGTATCGAAGGCATAAGGTACCCAATTATATGGAGATCCTTGCTACCAAAGGTATGGTAAGGTAGGCAGGATCCTAGTCAGTTCTATGTGCACGTAAGATCTATGTTATCGATGTTGATGAGATCGAGCAAAAGGGCTCTCTCTCAACTAAGGTTATTAGAGATTGAGCAAAAGGCCTCTTCCACATGCTTAGGCAAAGGAGTAGAGGTGCTTTGCAGGAAATGATGATGAGTTCCATTCCAAGATTTTTATATGCCATGTTTTCACTTTTCTAGCTTTAATTTTAAACCCTGTCAATGGAATTGTAAATGTTTTACGAAAAGCGTATTTATGTTATTCTTGTATGAAAACATGTTTATTAAAATAGTCACTCACTAGGCATTTTAAGCTCATTCTTTTAAATGTTTTCTCTTTCCAGGTAGCAGTTAACGTCCCGAAGCCTAAAAGATCTGCCAGTCAGTCACTACTCAAGATTTCCAAGCATTTTGAAGTTTAGGTGGTTCACTTTGCTATGTTTAGACCTTGGTTTTGTTTGTACATGTCATGGGGGAAGGGTAGAACTTGTGTCAATTTGTTATTGTATTAAACTTAAGTTTCCAGAATCTATTGATGTGTGCTGGTTTCGTAACTGTTTAGTGGTATATATATATGTGTGTGTATGTGTGTGTGTGTTGTGGGAATGATGATGAGACTATGATGGGTTGTTGAGATTATAAACTGCTAATCAGGTTAAATAGGTGCAAAAGAGACAGGTTCACGAGAGTAGATTAGACTGTAGTTGTCATAAGAGGGTTGACAACTGCTGTCTTCACATCCTTTCTCGAATTTAGAAGATAATCTAGGAGGGGATGTGACACTGGCTGGGTGAACAGACTCGTAGGTGGACATGGGTGGAGCTGCTAGCGCGCACAGACACATGTGGATGTTGAGTTGGAACTATCTAGGTGCACAAATGAGCGATAGACACACGAGCATATGTGTCAATGGTGGAGTTGGGTGCGCGCACGAGAACGAACGTGTCTCAGGTTTATCGCACGACAAGGTGAGACACAAGTGTTGTCACCGTGCACGGCCTGACGAGGATGGCACACACGAGGATGTCGCGTACGGATGTGCTGATGGACGCGTGCCAGCTAAACGCATAGGGTGGTTGGGCGCATGGTGTTGGCCTATGCGATGGACTGACATTCTCCAACTAATTTCGAATTTTCCCAATCTTCTTGTTCTCTAAACCCTATGGCAGTCCAGAACCCTTGTGTGCACTCAAATCTTTCTATTTTGGCACAGGAAAAAACAAAGTTTTCACGAGTGAGTTGGAGGAGCTAAGCCTCCATTCCTTCTATTTATACTAGCTTCAAGTCTCTCTCTTTATGCCAACTCCTCCTTGCATGCATGCTTAGGCGTCTTCAGCATGAATATCCCAGCATAACACCCTCCTTGAGGTGTCTTTACCAGTTTCTTACAGGCTTCTCCTTGCTCCATGGGTGTCCTCCTACTTAGACTTTAATCAAAACTTCATCCAAATTCGCCACATGCCCCTTCTCATTTTCAACGTGGGCTTTCTCCCTAAGTAACTCTCAACTCAATCATACTCCTCCTAAAGGAATTGAATTCTCATAGCGGAAGTGAGTGATCACTTGTGTCATTGAATTTAATTTTGAAACTCGCTAAAATAGAAAAGAATAGAACAAGACATGATAAACATTTAAAGCCTAGGCATGCTTTTCTACATAAAAACACAGAGAGAAAATGGAAGGAGAAAACTTACCCTTGAAGAAATTGTACTTCACAATTTTCCTCTCCCGATGAAATCACGAACTCAGAACTCCTCCCACGAACACAGTAACAAACAGTAACCTTTGGACACCACCACAATGGCTACCTTGCTATTCATAAGGTGAGAATCAAGCAAAATGTGCGGGCTTGCTTGTTAATTTTGGTAAGGGAGAAGAGGGAATTCTTGAGAGAGATTTTGTATGGAGGAAGGAAAGAAAAAAGATGCAGAAAGAATCTTATGTAAAAATGAATTTCATGTATCAACTGGTCCAACTCCTTTGTACAAAATACCATATGAGAGATGTGATAACTCCCAGGGAGTTCTTCAAATTTCAAATTATATTAACTAACTTAATATGATTTAATTAAAGCATATATTATGTCTCATATGGTATATAACCTATAGTTTAGATTATATGACATATAATGTAACCTATAGTTTATATTCTCTCATAAAACTTATAGTTTTAATATGAATCATATTCATATTAATTTTAACCTATAGTTTTTATATGAATCTTATTCATGTAATTAATATTTGAATCATATTCAAATATTTATCTCTCTCATTAAACTTTCTAATATAATATATTAATATACACTATATTAATTGTATCTCATACAATTAGTTCTCTCTAATTAATTTGAACAATTCAAATTAATAAAAAAAATTAGTTAATTTTCTTGAGCTAGCAAAGGGACCTCACGGACCTATAGATTAGAAGCTTAAATGATACGAGATTAATTAATTAAACTCTTTAATCAAATTAATCAACCTTCATTAACTGTTAGTCACTTCATTAAAGACCGAAAACTGCACTCTTCGTACTGTAGATATATTTCTGTGTTCATTAGATATAACCAATCAACAGTGAGTTAAACCTTCACGATTTGGCAACTGGGTGAAATTACCGTTTTACCCTTGTAGTTACATCTAACTTCTTAAGTACCACTGATCCCTTTAATGAACAATTAGTCATAATCCAACTATAACTAGACCCCTCTCTGGCTAGTAAGAGAGTGGGGTGTCTCATTGTTCAAGACTTGGAATTAGTCCTTATGAGAGTAATTTATCTACTTACCCAAACAACGGGAAGGAATGAATTACTTCTTGTGAAGCTGAGTTTCCAGCTCTCCACTGGGATGAATCCACAAAATAGTAGGCATATTGAATCGGTGAAACTAGCCATTTTCACGCATATAGATCAATGGACCGCCCTTATAAGTAGCAGTTCACAACTCACTCAGGATTACGGTCAAGTCACTTATGGTTATCCTAGTGAAATGTAAGTCTCTTCAAGTAATGGTATTATAAAGAGAGACTAATCATTTTGTGGTCCAGTCTTATATAAAATCTTTGTATATGATACCCCTACTCACATGTCTCCACATGAATGATCAAAATCAGATCATTTGTAACACTTTAAAATAGTTGTAACAATTACAAAGTGAGTTGTATCAGTAGTGTCACCAGGATAAGCTACCTAGTCTTATCCATTTACTAAAGACCTTTCAGATTATCATATAAACACGATCCACATGTATGTCTTCATATACATGTTTAAGCTACATTAAATAACATTGGATCTTAGTGTATTGGATTTGGGTTAATGCAAGTAAATATTTAAAAAAAATTATTAAATAAATAATTCGTTAGTAAGATAATTTACAAACTAAGAAAGCACGAGATTTAGAACATCAACCCCAACAATTTCCCAGTTGTTCTAAAGCTAGTGGAGTGTACAAATACAAAGTATAAAACATAATGCAGTTTACAAAACAATAAACTAGGGCATACAATACGCGCTGAATAACATCTCCAACTTGCCCTAGACTAGATGATGCATGTCTTTTAGACCCAGACTCTCCAAGTGACCCTAAAAAACTTTAGTTGTGAGAGCCTCTATAAATAGATCAACAACATCGTGCTCTGAAGTGAGCTTCATAACAATCACATCCTCTCGATGCACAATCTCCTTGATGAGATGATATTTGCGCTCAATGTGCTTCCCTCTCTTATGACTCCTAGGCTCCCTAGAATTTGTCATACCACCACTATTATCACAATAAAGGGTGATGGGCTTTGATATGTCTGAACAACTTATAGATTTGTCAAAAATTTCATGAGCCATGCAACCTCCTTGACAGCTTCACAAGCCGCCACATACTCTGCCTCCATGGTAGAGTCAGCAATGCTCATCCATTAAAAACGAACACTAATCCTGATGTGGATTTCCTGGAATCCCTATCAGTCTAAAGATCAGAGTCAATGTCTCTTGTAAGGATCAAATCCTTAGCTCCATATACAAGCATGTAGTCCCTCGTTCTCCAAAGATACTTGACGATGGTTTTAATAATTGTACAGTGATCTAATCCTATATTGGATTGATATCTACTGAAAATCCCCACTGCATAGAAAATATCAAGTCTAATACATAACATTGCATACGTCAGGCTACCAATAGCCGACGCATAAGGGTTTCGTCTCATTTCTTCACTTCTTGAGGTGTCTTAAGACATTATTCCTTAGACAATATAATTCCATGCCTAAAAGGTAATAAATTCCTTTGGAATTGTGCATCGAATATTTGACAAGCATCTTATCAATATAAGATGCCTAAGACAAGGCTAGCATTTTGTTCTTACGATCCTTGATGATCTGGATCCTTAGAAAAAATTTTGTCTCCCCTAAATCTTTCATTTGGAATTTGACTACTAACCACTCTTTAATATTTATCAGTAGACCTACATCATTACCAATGAGTAGGATATCATCCACATACAACATTGAAGAGAATCGATTTCCCCCACAATGTAAGCGAACAATCGCTTGTCTTTGAAATCATTTAATAGAACTTAATTAGATAGAGGAATAACGAGAACTTACAGGATAAACATTTACGCTTACGCATGCTTCTAAGAATATAGAGAGGAATAAGAGAAGAAAACAAACCTACCTTTGAAGATCCCATCTTCTTGTTTCCTCTCAGGAAATCACAATCACGAACGAAACTCCTTCATTCAAATCCAAACACCATGAACACAATAGGAGACACTTTGCTTCTCAGACACCACCAAGGAAGTCTTCCTTGTTATTCTCAAGGAGAGAACCAAAGGCAAAGTGGTGAGCTTGTCTATGGACTTTGGTAAAGGAAGAATAAGAGATACCTACAAAGGGAATATTTCATATTTCATAGATGAATGTTACGGAGGAAGAGATTTTGTAAAGAGAACCATTCCTGCTTCTTCATTTCATGTAAAAAAAACCAACTCATTTATTTTTCTCCTCTACCACTCATTTAATTGAGATAATGGAGTTAAAAACTAACTCCTTCAATAACTCCCAAGGAGTTATACTTAATTTAAATTTCAAATTCAAAATTTAATTATATTACATTTAATATAATTAAATACCATATATTATATCTTATATAATATATAACCTATAGTTTATTATATCACATATAATATAACATATAATTTATAAATCTCCCATATAGCTATAGTATTAATATGAATCATATTCGTATTAATTTTAACCTATAGCTTTTATATGAATCACATCCATATAATAATATTTGAATCATATTCAAATAGCAACTTCTCTCATCAAACTATATAGATTTAATATGAATAATATTCACATTAGTTTTAACATATAGTTTTTATATGAATCTCATTCATATAATAAATACTTTAATCATATTCAAATATTTATCTCTTTCATATAATGTATCAACATATATTATATTAATTGTATCTTATACAATAAATTTTCTCTAATTAATTTGAACAATTCAAATTAAACAAAAATTAATTTGATTCTCTTTTTCCTTATTGAGCTAACAATGAGACCTTATGGACCTATAGATTGAAGCTCTAATGGTACGGGATTATTTGATTAAACTCTTTAATCAGATTAATCAACATTTATTAATTGTCGACCACTTCACTAAAGACCGATAATTGCACTCTTTGCACTGTAGATATATTTATGTGTCCATTGAATATAATCAATCAATAGTGCATTAACCCCTCACAAATTGCTCATAAGTACAGTTGGGTCAAATTACCGTTTTACCCATGTAGTTACATCTAACTTCTTAAGTATTGCCGATCCCTTTAATGAACAATTAGTCATAGTCCCACTAAAACTAGACCCCTCTCTAACCAGTGAGGGGGTGAGAGCCCTCATTGTTCAAGATCCGGATTCAGACCTTAAAGAAGCAATATCTACTTGCTCTAACAAAGGGAAGGAGTGAATGTCATCTTATATAGTTGAGTTTCCAACTCCCCATTCAAATGAATCCCCAAAATGATAGGCATATTGAGTCAACGAATTTGGCCACTCCCACCCATACACATCAAACGACTGCCCTCATAGGCAGGAGTTCAAAACTCACTAAAGATTAAGGTCAAGTCACCTATGGTCATCCTAGTGAAATGTAAGTATCTTATAGCAACGGTGTTATAAAAAGAGTCTCAACATTTCACGGTTCGGTCTTATACAAACTCTTTCTATAGGATCCTCCCATTCACATGTTTTCACATCAATGATCAGGATTAGATCATTTATAACACTTTGCAACAATTGTAACATTTACAAAGTGGGTCGTATCAGTAGTGTTCTATGATAAGGCACCCAACCTTATCTATATACTACAGACTATTTAGGTTACTACTTAAACATGATCCATTTGTATATCTACCACATTCATGTTTAAGTTACATGAAATGACCTTGGATTTTTATTTAATGTATTATTGTATATAAAATAATCAACCATTGATTCAAATAACATATAACTACGAGGCTTTAGGGCATACATCTCAACAATCTCCCACTTGCACTAAAGTCGAGGAAACATAAGTCGGCGAGACATGTATTCTAGGGCATGCTCTATACCCTACATGCTCTCCCACTTGCCTTAGTGCACTAGAGATATGTATCGTAGTCCTAGGTAGTCTAAGAGATCCTCTCATACTTTAGTCCAGAGTATCCTTTTATATAATACAAATTGTTATGTCAATAAGAACCATCTGTTCACCACTGAGTTGTTTCTCTCATTCTGGGTTATTCTTAAAACTTGGTGCTTACATATGTCCTCCAAATCAGTCCTTCCATCACATTATCTAATAAAGCAGATAGACTACATTATATCTGAAATAGCTTTCAAATATCTGAGGATATACTTGAGTATGCAAATTATTTTTTCACAAGCAAAACATTGCATCATCATCCAATCTACACCAACTAGGATAAAATACAAATTTCTCTAAATCCATTATGAAATAGTGTATCCAGTAAAAGATCAAATCTTAGACTTTATACACCGATGTCTCATCATTCATAAGTTTTAATTTTCAAAACTCAATGGTCATATTTTTCGACTTTACTGATTTAACTAACCAATTGTATATTAAATGTTAATGACGCCTCATGTGAGATTTACATTCCCTCAACATTTGAGGCGTCTTAGGAAACTTTTCCCTTAGACATATCAACTTCATTGTAGAATGGTACATTACCATGCCATCTCAAGCATTTGCATCGAACAATAAACAACTACTTTGTAAACGTATGATGCACGAGATAAATTTAATATCATGTCCTAAACAATTGAATGTGGACTTTCAATATACAATAACATTTCATTTCAACTATTTGAAATTGGTTGTACAGTCAAAATTTCATACTGATTTTTACTTTATTCATAATGAGCAAATATCAATATAAAATAAATAAATACCACGTTTCATTTTCTTGTTTGTACAAGAATATCATCATAGTACAAAGTCATCGGTTATGATACTATATCAAACCCTTATTCTCAAAGATCCTAATTGTGAAGTTTATTTCTCAAACAAACATCTTGCAGACCTTTTGCAATCCAATTGTTGAAAAAAGTCTCCTGAAATTGTGTAGATGCATTAAACTCTTTTCCATAAAAGAAATTATTCATTTTTACATATCTCATATGCAATAATGGATCGAATAATGCATAAAGATTATGTTATAGAAACTAGTTAGAAAATTAACTTAAAGTCTATTTTCATCCAACAGTTCTAGCGCTGGTTTTCACCTGACGCCAAGAGTCTTACTTTAAAGATCACTATCTCCAAGTACTACACTTTCAAGTTTCCCTTTTTGTAAATCCTTTCATATTCTTTGACTTTCACCCCATCAATAAAATCTACAAAAACTGATTAAGATTAAGTACACTACTTTATCTCAAATTTATGACTAACAAAATTTCTCTTTGTTAACTTCCTTTAATTCTTGTCATCTATGACAACTTTGACTTCCAATAAGTCATAGCGAAGGCTGAGTCATTGGATAACTCTCCCACTACTTATGGTTTATAAGTTTTCATCTTGTCACCTTATATGACAACGAAGACTTCAATTAAGCCTTTGGAAAGGTCGAGTTATCTCAGAACTCTCCTACTATGATGAAGACTTATCTGTTGACAATTAGAAATTGACATACAAATGAAAATAAATTATTAACAACATTTGTTAATTATTATACAGTTTTACTATGAATTCATCAACATAACTTGACCTTTTTACAGGTTTGCAACCTTAACTTTCCAAATGAATCAGTATTTGTCATACAGTATTTGTCACACAAATACATCATTTTACTTTGGACTGTCTAAAAGCCAATTTATCAACTCCTCAGGGATTTCCTATATCTAGCCATATTTTTTAACATTTATTGAATCAAGGGTTTGTTTTGACACAAGTATCTCAACTTACCCAAAACTTGAAATGTCATAAACTAGTTTTACAACACTTTCATAATCCAATATTGTTTCGAAAACATTTTGGAGGAAATAACATTCAAAATTGCAATCTCCATTGCATATCCTTGGTGGAGTCAGGCATCAGTATAATTTTAAAACATTACGACTATGTTTAACAAAGTACCTAAAATGTACCAAGTTCAATAAGGTCATATATCTCTTGTTGCAGCACAATTTCATCTAAATTGTGCATAATGCTCAAAGTTGAGATATCATCACATCTCTATCAATTAGTCTTAGTGTAACAAATATCATGTACTAATCATTATGATATTATCATAATGTCACAAAAAGCTTGCCTAAATGATTTAAACTTTAGTTTAATTTCTTTCGAATATTTCAAAGAAAATTAAGACTTAAGTTGCATTAGAATAAGATACTTATATTCATAAATACTCATTAATCATATTAATGACTTCTTTATGACATCAGACTTATGCTTACAATTACAAGACCACTTGGGTCAAAATAAGAAAGTCCAACATTGGCCAGGTAATCTTTGTTGGGGTTGATGCCCTAAATCTCATAGGGTCCTATAGTTTGTAATTATATTGAACAAACATTTTATTTATGTAATAAAATATGTGATGTTTTATTTTAAAATTAGTTGCATTAACCACAAATCAATAAACTAACATTCAGGGTTATTTTGTAACTTAAACATATATGTAAAGACATACGAATGGATCATGTTTAAGTGATAACCTAAATGGCCTATAGTAAATGGATAAGGTTGGATACCTTATCCTGGTGACACTACGAGTATGGCTCACTTTGTAGGTATTACAATTGTTGTAAAGTGCTAAAAATAATTTGATCCTGATCATTCATGTGAAGACATGTGAGTGGGGATATTCTATACAAAGAATTTTGTATAAGATCGGACCACGAAATGTTTAGTCTCATTATATAACGTCGTTCATAATAGAGACTTACATTTCATCAGGGTGACCATAGATAACATAACCTGAATCCTGAGTGAATTGTGAACTCCTGCCTATAAGGACGGTTCTTTGATTTGTATGGGTGAGAGTGGCCAAATTGCCGACTCAACAAGCCTGCCATTTTGGGGATTCGTCTGATTAGGGAGCTAGAAACATAGTTACACAAGAAGGAATTCGCTTATTCCCTAATATCGGGGCAAGTAGATAAATTACTCCCTTAAGGGCTGATTCTAGGGCTTGAACAATGTGTCGCCACACCCTCTCCTAGCCCGAGAGGAGATTGATCATAGTTGAACTATGATTTATTGTTCATTATAGGGATCAGTGGTACTTAAGGAGTTAGATATAATTATAGGGGCAAAACGGTAATTTTGGTCTAGTTGTACTTACGAGTAATTTGTGAAGGGTCATCGTACTGTTGATTGATTATATCCAATGGACATAGAAATATATCTGTAGTGCGAAGAGTACAGTTGCCGGTCTTTAGTGGAGTATCCGACAGTTAACGGATGGTAAATAATTTAATTAAAGAGTTTAATTAATTATTCACATACTGTTGAAGCTTCAAGCTAATGGTTCATGAGGTCCCCTCGATAGCTTAATGGGAATAAATGAGAATCAAGTTTTGGATTAATTTGAATTGTTCAAATTAATTGAGGGAATTAATTATATATGATATAATTAATTAAATTTTAATTATATGTGATATAATTACTATAATGCATTTGATACATTATAATATTAAGTATTTATGAGAGGAAATAAATATTCGAATATGATTCAAATATTGATTATATGAATTGGATTCATATTGTTAAATTTAATGTAAATGTGATTTATATTAAATGCCATTAGTGAGAGAAAAGAAACTATGTGTTATATTGTATATGATGCAATATTAAAACTATAGGTTTTATATTATATTTGATATAACATATAGTTTAATATATATTATATGATAAGTTAGTTATCATATTCATATATATTAAATTAAATAAATAAATTAATTTTATTTATTTAAAATTAATTTAAATAAATTAAGGAAGGGGGTTGTAACTCCCTCCCCCTTATTTCTCTCCATTTTACATGAGTGGGAAAGGTGGCTTTTGCAGAGTTCTTCTTGATCATCCTGGAAAAGAATAACACACTGGAGTTCTGTGTGAAAAAAAAAATACCCTGCTTCCTCTTCTTCTCAATTTTCTCCTTCTCTCAATCCAAAATCACCAGAGCCCACATCTTCTGGATTCTCACCAGAGAATATTGAGGTTCCCAAGTGGTAGTGCCCATTTGGTCCGTTTGGATTTCGTAAGTGGTTTACACAGAAGAGAAGGATTTGTGAAGAAAGTCTTCAAAGGTAAGGGTTTTCTGAAACCTTAATAAATTTCTCTGTTTTTGTTTTTATTTACGAAATTAAATGCATGATTTTGTTTCTTCATTTGTAAAATCAAATTCTATAAAATTGGGATTTGGGATGATTCGTCGCTTCTGCTCATGGATCCTTTGTTGGGATCCTTCAATCTTATCTAGATTGTAATGACACACCTGCATGAGAAGCAAGGCTCTTGACAGGTAATAATAATTCCACTCTCTCTTAGAGAATTACTTGTAATTATCATTTAAAATCCAAAGACCAGTATCCCTTTAGGAGAAAATAAACTGTTTTTCTTTATGGATTCATTAATCCTTACACTCTCTCAATTTAGTATGTGGATGTGTTTAACCTTTGACACACAAAAATGTATTTATTTTTAGTTGAACATGTTTTCAAAATAGTTTTTGAAAACATTACTTATCACTAAAACCATTCATACTCTATGAAATATTTAGTAACAAAGATTGGAGAAATTGAATTTCTCTTATGGTGATAAAAGTACCATATTTAGCATAAATAAATAAAAAATTTAATGTCTCCACTACTTTAACTGAGATGAGCTTCCCGTTGCCAACTAGTAGAACTATTCCACTGAATTAAGCATTCGCTAAGATTTACAATCTAATTGTAATGAAGAAAAATTTTGATAGTGAATCATTATTCAACTATCAAGTTGTGAATCTTTATTCTCTACCAAGAACTTAGTAAATCAAATTTACTTATTCTTAATTTTATTCTTTTTAGGATGTTCTAAAATTTCTCATAATATGATATCCCAAACTAATTTGAAACATTTTCTTCATTAGCTTTAGTCATTATGATTTTTTTGGACTCAGATAATGCTTAACTTTGGAGATCATGTAGCTTCCTATGACTCCAACATACAATATGTTTCGTCATGACTTTATCTTATAGTCCGGACACATGATATGTTATCTAGACAATAAAAGTAAGCTATCACTGCAAAGATCATGACCACTTCATGAATTGGCAATAGTTTCTTTTGAGAACATTTCCTAAATAAAAGACAAAATTACACTGCCATTATGTATTGATGACATTTTCAAATTAACATATTTATCAAATCCTTTGAATCATATCAATAATTAACAAATTAAAACCATGAAAGAAAATGACATAACTTTGATATATATAAAATATGTTAATTTACTATATGCAATCTATTATCCATTTTGATTCAGCATAGAAATTAAAAGAACGAACCCAATAGATTTAACATGAATCCAGAATAAAAGTCACCGTAGGGTAATCAGTTACTCTTTCACTGGATTGAGACATTCTCAACAAAATATTACAATCGGAATAACTTTTATTCCTATAATATTTATTTACCATATTTTGATCAAGAAACCATTAACTTGCTTAACAATTTCTTGTAAGTGTAATCCTTCATTTTAGACTCTAGAGTTTCACCCCATTGAGCCAACCACAGGGAAAAACTGATTGGGACAAAACTAAAGCAATCTTGTCCATTTCTGGAGTTTAAGTAAAATTTCATGACACCATCTATAGGGGAATAAAGCAAAGGTGTCTCGAGGCCGGACATGAAATTTTACTATAAACCAATGAAGGAGACCATGGGATGTGTTGACATATTTTCCTCTCCCACTTATTATAAACACACTCTCCATTCCTCTTGGTATTAACCTATGCAAACACCATCCATAGAGGGACACAAGCAAAAGTGTCTCAAGACTGAGCATAGATTTCACGGTGTGAACTATTTAGGGAGAAACGTGAAAAGGAAATTGAAGTATCACATACATCCTTTTCCTCCCACTGAGTGTTTTACAAATGAGGGTCCATTACTTAGGTAAATTAGACTAATAAATTTATCTAAGTGAATTGTTAAATTGGCCCAATATGACTCTTATATTGGATAGTTTAACAATATATGGTTCTTGTTAAATAAACACTTTAATAAATCTAATCATTTATTGCATGTTCATAATATCATTGTCTAATTCACCTTCCAGGTCGATTCTCAGGTAGGGGTATTCTGTTTTCGTCAGTTTAAATTCCCCAACCTTAGACAAAACCTTCCTTAGACAAAGGTCCCTTATAGACAATTATCTCATAAATTTAATATTTTATTATTTTCATTTTAATCCTATTAAAAAGAAAATAACAGATTAACCTATTTTTAATCAAATTAGAAATATTTCAACATAGGTCTAGATAAATTAATTTTAAATCATTTAGAATTAATTTTAACCTATGTTTGTATGCAACTTTTGATTATAGATTTTAATTATTTCATTAAACTTAGAACACTTAGAATAATGAAACAAGTAAAACCTAAGCCATGCATCTAATGACATACAAAAGAATATAACAATTATATTTGTGAGGTAATGTCATGCTTCATGCACTTCCATTTTCATTATTTAATATAACACTTATATTATCCAATAATGAAAATAAACAACACATCCACCACATAATATAACACTTATATTATACATCATACAATATAACTCTTATATTAAAATTTGATGCAACTAATGCATTCAATCATATAATATAACTCTTATATTAAATATCATAAATGAACATGCTTAACTAAATCATGCAACTATATATAATATAACTCTGAATTAAAAATGATACATGATTTTATTTTTATTCTATGGTGGAATTTTATTCTATATGGCATGCAATACATTACACAATTAATAATTCATACATCACATGTATAATAATATAAATAACCAGCAATGGACCAAAATTGGCATCCTAAGCAATTAAATAAATTAATATAACGATTATATTAATTTAATTGATAAAAAAAATAAATAATTAATTAATTACATAAAACTGAAAATAAACTAAAAAAAAAAACTGCTTCAGAACCGTTGCACCAGCTCGAACCCACGATTTCAACCGACCTAACTATCACACCCCTTCCTAAGTTTCACCTTTTACCCAAAAGAAGGCATGAAGACAACAGATATCGCTCTTCCACTCATACTAGTATTCTTTAAAACAATTAATTTCGCAGAGGAAAACTTAATGAAATAAAGGAAATCGCAACTTTATTTAGGAAACCAATTTACACATTTTAAACTATGTTTTATAATAGTAGCCTCATCCCGACTACAAACTTTATTCTAGTAATTATTCTATCTTGTGGCAGACCTTGACCACTTCCTACAACTCGGACTCTTCTGTTACCTGCAAAAAAAACATGAAAATAAAGCATGAGCATTGATGCCCAGTGAGTGGAATCATAATTCTATAAGTCTATTTCAACTTATAAACATCATAGCATGAGTTTACTACGCAAACCTCCAACTTGAATGAAGCTTTTTTACAAACCTACCTACACATACGATAGATAGTTAACATTTCACATTTATAACATTCATAAACTTATGAGCACATAATTTTCCCTCTCATGGGCTCAGAAGCTAGACCCATCGGCCCTCTGACCATCCCATGCAAGGTTCCTCCCACAGGCTCAGGAACTAGACTTCTTGGTCCCCTGACCATCCTGTCAAATTCTATCTTGAGCTCAGAAGCTATGTTTGTTGACCCCCTGACTATCCCAATCCCATGCTTTCCTCATGGTAACAAGCATTCATTCATAACAATAGCATATTAATTCAAAATATGCTAAAAGACTAAAATAAGAAACCATTCACAGTGATCTGTTAGGATTGCTCTTCCTTCCCAGTTCACCCGGTTTCCCTTGGCCTCCTGTTGCATCCTATTTTAGATTCAAATTCAAGCTTAGATTACTCATCATTCCGGACCATATCTCAAGACATTTCCTTCTACAAATATGTTTATAAATGTTTTAACTAGCTTACCTTAAAGTTGGGCTCTGAGATTCCCTCTCGAGAGTTCGAAGTCTCAAGTTTTCTCTACTTGGATTGGCTGTCAAGTTCCCCTTAAATTTGATAGCCTTAAACCTAGAATTTCCCCATAACATCCCTCATATGAGAGCTACATTCAATTTAAAAGCTTTTGGTCCAAGAATCACCTAATTTTCATGAGTAGTTCAGAAGAACTCCCCGTTTGAACTTAGCACTGTCGTCTGTCCGTATAGTCTGTACCGCCTAGCGTCCTTGTTTTGTTCAACGCATAGACCAACACACTCTTCCTCCATTCAATGCAAGGTTTCATCTTAATTACTCTAAACTACTCCTCTTAGGTGATCTCTCGAAATGGAAATGCTTTTTGTGAACTGAAGTGAAGCCCCTTGCCCTATTTATAGGTATTCATCTTTCACCTTGTCTTGACACCTACAACTTGCAGCATGCCTAGGCATTCCCTTTTCAGGCTGCCAACGCTCAACCTTGCCACCACCAACTTGAAATGTCTGCCTTTTCTTCCTCTAGCTCAACCTAACTGATTTGCATGCCTTCTCCTTCGCCCAGCTCAAATTGCATGGTCTTCAGGCATCCCCTTTGATTGCCATATGTCTGGTTAGTTCTTTTCAGCTCATAGCTCTCAGATATCCTTGGCTCGTAGTACATCGTATAGCTCAGGCATTATGCATGACTTATCATGTAGTAAACTCTTGTTGTCGCTCATTACCCAATGATCTCACTGTCACGCATCGTGTAACGTCTGCCCATCGCATAGCACTTACGCCTCATTGCATAGCTCCATCGTCTAGTGAGCTCTCGCTGTCACTGATCACCTAACAATCTCGTTGTCGCTCATCTTGTAGTGCTGATGCCTATCATCTAACGCATCATGCCCATCGTCTAGTGCGTTCTCTTATCGTGTAGCGCCATCGTCTAGCGTCTGCGTCTATCATGCAACGTCCATCGTCTAGCGTTTCGCCTATCGTGTAGCACTCACGCTTATCGTGTAGCGCCATCTCTAGCGTCTACGTCTATCGCCTAGCTCTCGTACCTAATGCATCGTCTAGCATCTACACTTATCGTCTAGCGTCCGAGCTTATGGTTTAGCGCTATCGTCTAGCACTTATGCCGATCGTGTAGTGTTATCTTCTAGTGCATCGTTTAGCGCTGCCTGTAGCTACAAATTGTCTGTGCGCACGAAACTTCAACCTGACTCTGCTACATGCATGCTATCCTCCAAGACCTTGTTGCTGCATGCCTTGCTCAACGCCTGGCTTATTTTCACTCAGCCACACTTGGCTTTCAGGGCTTAATAACTTCTACAACCTTAGCCTCATTAGATGTTTCATGCATTAATATTTCCTAACACCAAATGCATGGTTTTCTTTTGCCTTCACACTTAGCCAAATTTCACTAGGCTCAACTCAAAGTTACTCAACAAACTTATTCAAACACTTAGAATTTTTCCTTTTCTTCAACATAGGATTTCACTTACACTTAGTTAATTCCCTTAATTACCTGCTTAAATAGGAAAATTGAAATTCGGGTTTCACACTGACGAACGCACGAAAGAAACTCGAAGCGTCTCAATGCTGCACCAAGGCATTGTGATGTTGGTCTTGCTGTTGTTGCAGTGTAGAGATACACTACTCCCAATGTCATGACACTCTGCGCAGCATTGCAATGTTGCGATTGGAGCATTGCGACGCCAAGCTTTCTACCTTACAGCGTAGGTCGAGTGTTGCTATGCTCCAACCCTATTCTGTAAGGCAGAAGGCTTCCTCTACTTCGCTCGTTCATTCAATTTGTTCCGTTCCTGCTCCAGATTTCTCCAAAGTGAAGTCGGAACCACATCATAAACAAGACAGATAAAATTATAGACTCAATAGTGGAATTTAAACACCCATATTACCGGGCAATTACAACTTTAAACAACTTTAGAGTAGTAAATCTAGCCAATTTCGAAACATTCATGTGCAAACCACCATACATTCATAACGTAGTGTTAAATCCCACCAAACTCTGAAATTAAGTCAGAAAATGAAATTCAAAGACGATATGGCTCTGATACCAATTGAAGGGAATCGATTTCCCACACAACGTAAGCAAACAATCGCTTGTCTTTGAAATCCTTTTACATAACTTATTTAAACAGAGGAATAATGGAAAATTACAGGATAAATATCTACCCTTAAACATGCTTCTAAGAATATAGAAGGAATAAGAGAAGAAAATAAACGCACCCTAGAAGATCCCATCTCCTCGCTTCCTCTCCATTGCTCACGATCATGAACGAAACTCCTCCTTTCAAACCTAAACACCATAAACACAGTAGGAAACGCTTTGCTTCTCGGACACCATCAAGGAAGTTTTCCTTGTTATTCTTTAGGAGAAAACCAAAGGTAGAGTGGTGGGCTTGCCTATGGACTTTGGTAAGGGAAGAAAAAGAGAGATCTTGAGAGAGAATTTTTTATGTTGGAGTAAATAACTCAACCAATAATTATCAATTTTGAAATTGCTTTTGATAAAAAAAAAATTAAATAAAATCAAGAGTGGTCTTGCTCTAATACCAATTGTAGGATTGGTATGGCAACCCTAGAAGGGGGTGATATGATTTCTTAAAATTAATTAAAACTTTTTCCTTTAGTGGACCCAATTAAGCAAATTAATAAACTTTTTTGTAGAAAGTAATTTAAACAATAAATTTAATCCAAAATAATTAATAAATAAAATTAGCACTTTTAAGCTATTTAATTCTAATAATAAAATTGGTAAAAGATACACAAATTAAAGAACTACCAATCAAAGTAAACAAATATGAACAATAAATTTCAAGAACAAATATTGCATTAATTTCATGTAATAAACTATAATAACACAATAATTGCAAAATTAAAGAAGTATAGGGATAGAAAAATTAACATCGGAGATTTCTATAGTGGTTCAGCACAACCGGCCTACATCCATTTCCCAAGCTCCTCTTGGATATGCAACTAGAAATCTCATCGAATCTTTTCACGGATTAGAGTCTAACCGCTACACCGCTCTTTTTGGGAGTTCAAGAGCAAACTCAATTGTTTCCACATAAAACGATCAAACTATTACAATCCCTCTTTTTTTTTGGGATCAAGAGTAACCCTTACAATAGGTTAAAAAAAATAAATAGTAAACTCAACAAACTCTCTAAAAGAGTAGATTTACAAATTTAGCACTTCATCAATCAACCACAACATAAAATATCTCTCTCAAGAAGAACATGAAAAGAAAAAAAAATTGAAGCTTGGAAAGGGAGCAACAATGATGGCTTAATGAGTAATGGAGGATTGCAAATAATAAAAATTGTTGTCATGATTTGGAGAAGAAGATGAGTTTAAATAGAGAGAAAAAGTTGTTGAAAACCATATTTAATTTGGATAATTGGATCTTGGAAATGAAAAATCATGGTGAAGGTTTTAAACTCAACTAGCCGTTACACACAAAGAAATAATATAATAATATATATCTTTTAAACTCTTTTTTTTTTTTAAATCCAACAAAATGCAAATGCTTCTTGTGTTCCGTTAGACACAAAATAAAATAATATTAAATTCATTTTCTTTTTAAAACCAATCGAAATATCAAAAGCTCATCATGTATCACCTCTCCATTGCTTCAAGTGGCACATTTCAATTAGTCCACTTTGATGAGAAAATTCTATCACGCCATCAGCTTGAGATTTTTCCATTAAGCTTGATTCGGCCATATCTTTTTCATTTGATGTCCAATTTAGATGATTCAAATTGTGGCAAATAACTGAAGAAAACTTAAATCCAATGTAAAATGTGATATGAAATATGTTCTTGATTAACAATCAGCACATACATATAATTTCATTTCACTTGAAAACGATGGATATTCCATTAATAACATGCTTTTATTTTTCTTATTACCTCACCCCCTTTTGGAATCAATCAAAAAATGATAATTAAGAAAAATATCATAAAGACATGAAAGCTTCTCCTAAAATTACAAACACATAATTTCATAATTCTTCTCCTATCAACATGCCTTCTAAAAATAAGCAACAACATTGTAAATTCAAGAGGTTTCATATAAGTTTTAAGATCAATTTCACAAATTTCTCCCCCTTTTCAAATCAATTGAACACTCCCCCTTAATAAGGGATAAAAATACATTTAGCACATAAATCAACTTGAGGATAGAAATATCAAATAAATTTTCAAGACATATTACTTCAAATACAAAGCTCCCCTAAAAAGGATAAACAATATGCATGAGAGGGATACACTTAACATAACAAGACACTATGGAGAGTCAATATCATCAAATATATTAAATTCATATAAAAAAAATTGTAAAACTCCCCCTAAAACCAAACATTCTCCTTTTTAATAAGAAATATTGATACTAACAAAGGAGATAAAATCGTTCAAGTAAAATTCAAACAATTGAGATACCAAAATATCAAATATTATAACATAAACTCCAATTGTTTGACAAACAAATAATGACACCAAATAATAGCAAAACTATTTAGAAAATTCAATGTTACCAGAAGAGAGAATACCAATATATTATCAATAAAATATAAGCATGATATCAACATAACCAATTTTGAGCAAACCTGCTAATGGAGATTAATAGAGTGACAATTTTACAAAAACTTCTCCTATGAAAAGGAATTCATTAACTCATCAAAACAAATGCTCTAAACACATTCTTTTCAACATTGAATAAAAAAATATGCATAACTTATGCTCAAAAAATATTTAATAAAAATTTAATCAATTTCATCCAAAAGATAAATAAATATCTTAATCATCAAAACAAAGATAATTTATTGCAAGACTCAATATCCTTTTTCTCAATATTTTTCAAGAAAAACATAAGGATAGAGTAGTCATTTAATTGACTAAAAAGCCAATTCATAAGCAATAAAGACAAATATCACATAGATAGACATATAAAGATTACTCATTGCATTAAATCTCAATAATTCAAAAAAAAAATAAAGGTTACCAAATAAACAAATTTTCCTTTCTTAGATTCAAGAAAGTCATACTAGTTGCATTAATTGAATTTATTTCCTATTTGAAGTCCAAACAACCTTTGTTTCTTAAACCACACCTACAAAGATAAAGGAAATTTTAGGTAAAGATCCTTTGAGCAGAAGCAAAGATCGTTCCAAATTTCATTTTTTTTTATTGAATATAAAGTTTTACAGTAAAACAACAATAAGATATGCATTTACTTAAAATTATAGCATGCTTTTAAAACAATCACATATGGTTTCAAAACCCTTACCTTTGAAGAACTCTTTCTTCAAGAACTCCCTTGTACAAGCCACGAATAGAACACCTTCCATGCAGATCTCCTTCTTAAAAAACAGACACCACCACTCAAGAACCCTTTGTATTCTCTTGAGATAGAGGATTCAAGCAAGAGTTGTAGGCTTTGCTTAAATCCTTAGAAGGGGGAAAGAAGATGGAGAGGAAGAGAGGGAAGAGAGGAACTTTTCTTCTCTGTGAGTTTTTTCCTTAGAGAGAACACTTCTTCTCTGAGAGAATTAAGGAAGAAGATGATTATTCAACTTCTTGAATTCCTCGTAAGTTAACTTGAGAGAATGGGGGAAGGGAGTTATAACTCCTTCCCTTTTTATTAATTTCAAATAAATTAATAAAATAGAATATATATAATAACTACTTTATTATATATATACACTATATGTTATATCAATTATAACATATAGTCTATAGTTTTATATTGTATCAAATACAACATAAACTATAGATTTTATTCTCTCTCAACTATACATGACATTTAATATAAATCACATTTATATTAAATCCACTTATATGAATCTCATCCATATAAATGATATTTGGATCATGTCCAAATATTTAATTTCTCTCAATATAAATCATATTTATATTTAATTACATGTTCTTATTCATATAATTGGTATTTGAATCAGATTCAAATTCCTCTCAATTATAATGTATCAAATACATTATAATTAATTATATCATATATAATTAATTCTCTCAATTAATTTAAACACTTCAAATTAGTCCAAAGATTAAATCTCGATTGAGCTACAGAGAGGTCCTTATGGACCTGTAGATTGAAGCTCTAACAGTACTCGGATAATTAATTAAACTCTTTAATTAAATTACCCAACATTCGTTAACTGCAGGTCACTCCACTAAAGACCGACACTGCACTCTTCGCACTATAGATAAATTTTTGTGTCAATTGGATATAACCAATCAACAGTGAGATGACCCTTCATAAATTGCTCGTAAGTACAGCTGGGCCAAACTATCGTTTTGTCCTTATAGTTACATCTAACTCCTTAAGTACCACTGATTCCTCTAATGAACAATAAGTTATAGTCTCACTATGACTACGTCTCTCTCGGGCCAGGAGAGGGTGTGGCCACTATGTTCAAGATCCAGAATCAGCCCTTAAAGGAGCAATTTATCTACTAGCCTCTGCATCAGGGAAGGAGTGAATTCTGTCTTGTGGAGTTGTGTTCCCAACTCCCCAGTCAGACGAATCCCAAAAATGGTAGGCTTGTTGAGTTGGTAATCTAGCCACTCTCACCCATATAAATCAAAGGACCGCCTTCATGAGTAGGAGGTCACAACTCACTTAAGATTCAGGTCATATCACTTATGGTCATCCTAGTGAAATGTAAGTCTCTATTGTTAATGTCGTTATATAAAAAGACTAATCATTTCGTGGTCCGGTCTTATACAAACTCTTTGTATAGGATACCTCCACTCACATATCTCCACATGAATGATGAGGATCAAATCATTTGTAGCGCTTTACAATACTTGTAATACTTACAAAGTCGGTCGTATCCGTAGTGTCACCAAGATAAGGTACCCAGCCTTATCCATCTACTATAGACCGTTTAGGTTATTATTTAAACAAAATCCACTTGTGTACCTCTACATACTTGTTTAAATTACATGAACTAACCTCGGATCTTAGTTTATTAGATTGAGTATATGCTTATAAAATAACATTTATTTTATTAACAACAATATGTTTATACAAAGTTTACAAACTACGAGATTACAAGGAGATTTAGGACATCATTCCCAACAATCTCCCACTTGTCCTAAAGCTTAGGGAGACTAATGTACAATACAAATAAAGTACAAAAATATAATAAACTAGGGCATACATTATACTCCAGTACATCTCCTACTTGCCCTAGACAATGTGCCACATATCCCATAGACCCAGATTTTCTAGATGACGCTCGAACACTCTAGCCGTGAGAGTCTTTGTAAACGAATCAACAATGTTGTGCTCCGAAGCAATCTTCATGACAATCACATCACCTCGATGCATAATCTCCCAAATCAAATGATATTTCTGTATATGTGCTTGCCTCTTCGGTGACTCCTAGGTTCCTTAGAATTTTCCACACCACCACTGTTATCACAATAAAGTGTGATGGGCAAAGACATATTTGGAACAACATTCAAATTAGCAATGAACTTCTTAAGCCAAATAGCCTTCTTAGCAGCTTCACAAACAGCTACATATTCGGCTTCCATAGTGGAGTCTGCGATGCATCCTTGCTTGATGCTTCGTCATACTATAACTCCTCCATTCAGAGTAAACGTTGACCCTGATGTGGATTTTCGAGAATCCCAATCAGTCTGAAAGTCAGAGTCTGTGTACCTTATAAGGATCAAATTCTTATCTCCATACACGAGCATAAAGTCCCTCGTTCTCCAAAAGATACTTGAGGATCGTTTTGACCGCCATTTAGTAATCCAATTGGACTAATATCGATTGACAATCCCTATTGCATAGCAAATGCTAGATCTAGTACGTAACATTACATACATAAGGCTACCAATAGCCGATGCATAGGGAATTCGTCTTATTTTCTCAACCTCTTGAGGAGTCTTAGGACACTGTTCCTTAGACAATACAATTTCATGTCTGAAAGGTAATAAATCCTTCTTGGAATTGTGCATCAAATATCTGACAAGCATCTTGTCAATATACGATGCCTAAGACAAGGCCAACCTTTTGTTCTTATGATCCTTTATAATCTGGATCCTTAGAACAAACTATGTCTCTCCTAAATCTTTCATTTGGAACTGGGCAACTAGCCATTTCTTTACATAAGTTAGAAAACCTACGTCATTCCCATTGGTTAGGATATCATCCACATACAGCACGAGGAAAGCTACTAAACTATTGATGATTTTCATGTAAACACAAGGCTCATCAACATTCTAATCAAAGCCATAAGATTTGATCACTGTATCAAATCTTATATTCCAAGATCGAGATGCTTGCTTCAGTCCATAAATGGACCGATTAAGCTTGCAAACTTTTTGCTCTTGATCTTGTTCAATGAATCCTTCTAGTTGATTCATGTAGATGGTCTCTTCAAGATTATCATTCAAAAAGGCAGTCTTGATGTCCATTTACCATATCTCATAGTCATAGTATGTGGCTATAGACAAGAGAATCCTTATAGACTTTAACATGAGAACAGGTGAGAAAGTTTCTTCATAGTTCTCTCCCTCAACTTGGGTATAACCCTTTACCACAAGTCTAGCTTTAAAGATCTGTACCTTTCCATCTACACCTCTTTTCCTCTTGTAGATTCATTTACAACCTATAGGTTTTATCCCATCAGGTTGATCTATAAGCTCTCAAACAGAATTGAAGTACATGGACTCCATTTCTTGATTCATGGCTTTAATCCATTCATCTTTGTCAACATCTTCCATTGCTTGCTTATAAGACAATGGATCCTCAATACCATCATCAGTTATGATGTTTTAGGCTTCTATTAAACCCATGTAGCGTACAGGTGGGTTCATAACCATCCTACTACGTCGAGGCAATCTCAACTCTTGAGATGGATGACTAGATGAATTGACATTAGAAACCCTTATTGATCTATCAGCCTGTTCAACAACTCTTGTTGAAATCTCAACAATCTCATTAGAAATCTCACTTAAAACAAGTTTACTTCGTGGTTTATGATCCCTCATGTGGTTTTCTTCCAAGAAGATAGTGTTTGTCGATACAAACACTTTATTCTTACTTGGATCATAGAAGTATCTACCTCTCGTTTCCTTGGGTAACCTACAAATAGGCACACTTTTGAACGAGGTTCCAATTTTTTGGGATTTGCCATAAGCAGATGGGTTGGACATCCCCAAATCCTGAAGTGGCATAAAGTACCTTACAACCTCTCCATAACTCAAAAGGTGTTTCAGAACACTTTTCGAGGGAACGTTGTTTAGGATATAACATGCAGTCTCCACTACATAACCCAAAAACGAGTCTGGAAGATAAGCATAACTCATCATAGACCAAACCATGTCCAACAGGGTTTTGTTTCTCCTTTCTGATACACCATTTTGCTGAGGTGTACCTAGGACTGAGAGTTGGGACATGATTCCATGTTCTATCATATAGTTTTGGAATCTTAAGTCCATATACTCTCCATCACGATAAGATCTAATGTTTTTATCTTTTTACCTAACAAGTTTTCAACTTCAGTCTTGTACTCCTTGAACTTTTCAAGAGCTTCAAACTTATGTTGCATTAGGTATAGATACTCAAATCTAGAATAATCATGTCACACCCCGCCCCGAGCCCGCACTCCTGAGCTCGAGGAGAGGCGTGAGAGACTGTAGATACCACCCTTTTTTGATACCTACTATCCAACTGAACCTTTTTACTTTGTACAAACTTTAAGTCAAGGAGATAACAACTACTAATTAAGTAGGCCCATTTTATATAGCAATGTAATGTTTATACAACTCCAAGACTTAACTATAAAATTTACAACAACCATTCTTAAAACCCTCTGGAAGTGCGATTATGGCATGTGGCAGACCTTGACCTTAGCAGCACCCTGGAACTCCTCACTTTTCACTACCTAGGAATAAAAACATGAAAGAAAAGAATGAGCTTCACAAAGCTCAGTGAGTGGTAAGCAACTACTAGAGTCTATTTCAACTCATAAAAACAAGCATATCATAAATACAAGATTGCATTCAAACCTCAGCTTTGAATGAGTATGTTCTCTACCTATACACACGGTAGATAGTTAACTAATACTAATTATGAATTCTTACTCTGCTGCGTTCCCTTTTGTTCCAATGTCTCCTATGTACTCGTAACTCCCCGCTCATGGGCTCAAAAGCTAGGCTCGTCGACCCTCTAACCATCCCATGCGAGGATCCTCCCATAGGCTCAGGAACTAGACCTCTCGGTCCCCTGACCATCCCGTGAGGTTTTGCTTTCAAGCTGAGGAACTAGGTCTATTGACCCCCTGGCCATCCCGATCACATAATCGCATTCTTATGCTAGATACTCATTCATAACATAAGCATATACAATTTACTCTAAAAGATATTCTTTAAGACTTAAAGGAAATTACCACTTACCTTGGTAAGGATAGGAATCTTTCTCTTAGAAGTTCCTTGATCTTCTCGGGTTCCTCTTTTGAACCCTAAATTCCAGATTCAAATTAAATCTTAGATTACTCATAGTTCCAAGCTTTATCTCGATATTCTTCCTTCTACAAATATGCGCTAAAATGTCACAAGAAGCTTACCTCAAAATATTAGCCTAGAACTCTTTTTGGTTTGGCTGGAATCTTTAAAACATCAAGACTGGCCCAGCTTACCCGATAGCTCGATCCTTCTATCTTTTCCTCATTCTCCAACCCAATCCCTTGAAGCTTCTTGTTTGGCAGCCCTACTCTAAATACTAGACTCTCAGAGCTTTCAGGTGGCTTTGGAATCACTCCAAACGTACGAGTATTCTGGGAGATATTCTCGTCCCAAGTTGATGTTGCTTCCAGACTTCACTGTGAAACCCGGATTTCCATTATCCCTACTTAAGCAGGTGATTAAGGGATCAACTAGGTGAAAGTTAAATCTAATGTAGAAGTGAAGGAAATTTCTAAGTGTTGAATAGATTTTCCTTGAGTAGCTTTGAGTTAAGCTTTAATTGATGAAAATTGACTAAGTATTGGACTAGGCATTGCTATGCGTTGGCCATAAGATTTTGGAGAGATTACTTGGGCAAAGGGAGAGGTTGAAGTGGGAGTAACGCATGCCTTGGAGGTTAGATCAACACATTAGGCTCAATGGATGCGTTGGAAGGATTGTGATGGATGTGTTGGTAATGGTATGCGGCTGAAGGAAGAAAGTTGAAGTGATACGTTGGAAGGTTGGATGGCACGAGGACCGGCTGTGCAGAAGACATACAGACGCAAGGGTAGGCGAGGAAGCAGGCAAGGCATGCACTAAAGGGTGGCATGTGTCGATGCCAGCGTCCATGCATCCAGCCTGTCTCTTATACACATCTAGATGTGTATAAGAGACAGGTTGGGATGGCACGAGGACCGGCTGTGCAGAAGACATACAGACGCAAGGGTAGGCGAGGACGCGGGCAAGGCATGCGCTAAAGGGCTGTCTCTTATACACATCTAGATGTGTATAAGAGACAGGCGCTGGAGGGTGGCATGCATTGATGCCAGCGCCCATACGTCGAGCAGCCGAGTGAGCCCTACGAGCGATGCTAAGCTGCCGTGCCAAGCAATGCGTCTGTCTCTTATACACATCTAGATGTGTATAAGAGACAGGCCGAGTGAGCCCTACGAGCGATGCTAAGCTGCCGTGCCAAGCAATGCGTCGATGCCAATCTGCCATGCCAAGCGATGCGTCGATGCCAAGCTGCCGGCCAAGCTCCCATGCCAAGCGACTCATGCGAGCAATGCGTTGATGACGAGCGAGCCATGTGATTGATGCTAAGCAACCATCCTATACATCGAGGCCGTGCGACATTGCTTTGCGTTGGAGGCTGACGATGGCTTGCATGATGGATGCATTGGACAAAGACCATGCGATGGGCTAGGTTGGACACATAGTGTTGGCTCATACGATGGTTAAGGCTTTCGATGACTGAGTGAGTTGGGCTGCGATGGTGCTGTGTTGAAAATCAAAGGAAACCAAGGGCTACTATGCGTTGATACCTCAGCTAGTGGTATGCATTGAGAAGGGTGTTGGTCATCACCCTAGTGAACGCATATTAAGTGGAATGGACGCATAAGAAGGATGAGCTCATATGGAGGACATCATCCTAACATGTGGCTTATTGGGAAGAAATCTTAAGCCTTAAGAATTTGAGGTGGATGCATGAGGAGACATGCAAAATTTGGTCCCATGCATTGGCTAGGTAGGAGAAGGACACCTAACATTGTGTTGATTAAACATTGCATTGATGGTGTGAGGTGAAGACACCTCAAGCAGGAGGTGGAAAGGGCTAAAGGTTGGCAATCGCTAAGGGAAACACTTGGATGGGGAGGTTTCGACCTTGGAGAGCCTTTGGACGCCTATAAATAGGGCTAAGGACTTCAGATGAGGACTCAATTCTCTTCAAAGGATATAAAGAAGAGTGTATTGGGAGGAGGCTATGCGTTGATGGTAAGACCATGCTTGGTCAAGAGATTTCAAGAGGGGAGATGCTGTCGGATAGAAAGGTCAGAAAGTAGCATCAATTTGGGAAGAGAAGTTCTCCCATAATACTCATGCGTTTGATGTGATTCAAAAGCCATCAGAAAGCTAAAAGAGTCTAGTTTTCATGGTGGGGCTACCGGAGAAGAAGCTCCAAGGAATCGGGCTGGAAAAGAAGGACAATACCGAGGGGTCGAGCAGTTGAGTAAGCTAAGCCAGTCTTTATGTTTTGATGTTTCCGACCAAACCACGAGAATTTATGAGCTAATATTTTGAGGTAAGCTTTCTGAGACATTTTAGAGCATATTTGTAGAAGGAAGTAACTCGAGATAAAGCCTAGAACTATGAGTAGTTTGAGCTTTATGTTGAATCTGAAATTTAGGTTTCAAAAGAGGAGCCCGAGAAGACCAAGGAACTTCTAGAGAGAAAAGTTCCCAAACGACCAAGGTGAGTGGTAATTTCCTTTAAGTCTTAAAGCATATATTTTAGAGTAAATTGTATATGCTTAGGTTATGAATGAGTATCTAGCGTGAGAATGAGATTATGTGATCGGGATGGTCAGGGGGTCAATAGACCTAGTGCCTAAGCCCATAAGCAAAACCTCACGGGATGGTCAGGGGACATGAGAAGTCTAGTTCCTGAGCCTGTGGGAGGATCCTCACATGGGATGGTCAGAGGGTCAACGAGCCTAGCTTCTAAGCCTATGAGCCGGGAGCTATGTGTACATAGGAGATAGAGGGAACATAAAGAGTATGCGTTGTATTTAGTAGCAGTTATCTATCTACCGTGTGTGTAGGTAAACAGTATGCTCATTCTAGTTAGTTATCAGTTTAGCTATCTACCGTGCGCGTAGATAAAAGTTGAGACCAGACTCGTTCAAATTTGAGGTTTGAATGTAACCTCGTATTCGTGATATGCTTGTTATTTATGAGTTGAAATAGACTCTAAAAGTTGCTTACCACTCACTGAGCTTTGTGAAGCTCATTCCGTTATTTCATGTTTTTCTTCCCAAGTAGTGAAAGGTGAGGAGTTCCAGGGTGCTGCTAAGGTCAAGGTCTGCCACATGCCACAGTTACACTTACAGGGTTTTACAATTGTTTTGTAACTTTGTTGTTAAGTCTTAGAGTTGTATAAACATTACATTGTTGTAATAAAATGGGCCTACTTAATCAGTTGTTGTTTGCCTCCTTGACTTAATTAGTGGTTGTTGAATTTGTTCATTGGTATCAGAGTTATTTCCACAAGAGTTATCAGGCAGTAAGTGTCAATAAAAGGGTTGATAACTACTGCAGTCACATCTTTTCGCAGGCTCGAAAGGTGGTCTGGGGTGAGGTGTGACATTCACTGTTCGACAGCATCTCCTCCTCTTGGAACTTCATGACCAACGCATAACTATCTCCAGAACTTCTCTTAAACACTCTTCCTACTGTATTTCAAGGGGATTTCGGATTATGTACTCAAAAGAAGGCTTGTGATGCTTTTTATAGGCTTAAGGAAATGATCCTTCTCATCTTTATCAAGCCTCTAATGCAAGACACCTTCTACTCTTGAAGTGTTTGCACCATGTTTTGCCACCACCTACTCCCTTGACATTCACCTACTTCCATGCCAGATACCTACTTGAGTTTTCCTCCTCATGCATAAGTCTTCCTTTGCATGAAACTTAATTCGTCCAGCTTCTACTAAGTCAAGCTACAAACTTCTCTCGGCATAGCCATTTGTTTGGATGAGCTCACCAATCTTGCATAACGCAGGCCTCAGCACCGCTCCATCGCTTAGTTCTTGCATCTATCGTTAGCTCCAACGGCCCATCGTGTAGATCAATCATGTCAAACCTCCTCCCAAATTACCCTTTTAATATGGAAGAAGATATGACCGTGGTAGTTACTAGCCCTACTGCCAGCACCCACCACCCAAGCCTTCTAATCTAAATACCAACCTGCTGAAAACATTAGTAATATACGCATACAACAAACATCTCTTAAGGTTTTATAAAGATTACATAAATACATGCATACAGCCAAGACATTACTTTTACAGAAAAATATTCACAGATGGCCCAAACGTTCCTAAAGAAGCCCTAGTCCCTCTCGAAACATGTATACATAAACAGGTCATCAACCTAAGTCTTCTTAATAAGCAGAGTCTTTTAGTGGCAAGCAGCAGTAGGAATCAACCTTGAGAAAACTGACCGCTGCCTGAGAAGGGAAGACACAGAAGTTCCATGAGCTTAAAGCCCAGTAAGTGACTACGTATAACATTACGCATTATATTACTATAAACATGTAAATATATTAATAAGTGTTTCAAGCAATTGTCACTAAATGTAGCTTTACCCATTCTTAGATATCATCAAACATCATTATTTCATAGTTAAGAACGAGCGTAAATGCTCTAGCTTCCAACGTTTATTACTGACCAAGAGATCCATATTTCGGCCTCTCATTCAGAACTGCCTACGTGCACGTGGCCATACTAAGTACCATCATATCTTAGGTACTTCTGCTCAGATATCTTCTCAAATTTTTCCTTTAGTATTGAGCTACTAAGATACCTTTTCAAACGTTCTTGAGTATCAAATTGACCAGATACCTTCTTAAATATCCTTCGGTATCAAATTGGCCAGGTACCTTCTCAAATGTCCTTCGGTACCAAATTGGTTAGATACCTTCTCAAATGTCCTTCAGTAACAAATGTGTATTTTGTA
Organism: Benincasa hispida; assembly: GCF_009727055.1. Taxonomy (NCBI): domain Eukaryota; kingdom Viridiplantae; phylum Streptophyta; class Magnoliopsida; order Cucurbitales; family Cucurbitaceae; genus Benincasa; species Benincasa hispida. The sequence goes on from NW_024065007.1 coordinate 271,777, forward strand.
ACATCAAATTAAGTTCCATTGCCTAGTATTTACACAAGAACTGTTCCATTGCCACTCATTTACACAAGAACTCATTCTCCATAGCCTTCCCCTAGAAAGCATATATAAAAATTAGAACATAGCTTTTGTAATGGTTACACGACATACCTTGGCCTGTGTTACACACATACAAGCCGGAAACATGCATTAAGTTATTCTCCCACCATTTGTTGCTTAAGGAAGTATAATTTCATCATTAATGTCACTGTGCTTTACTTGATCATATATGCATGAGTATTGGAAACCTTAAGTTTACTTAGTCACTCACCGTTCGTCAGGCTCTTAATGGTTTGTACGCTTCCCCTAGCTCTTCTTGGCCTGAAAAGATATAATTCTCGATTAAACTACTTAGAATTATTAGTAAAATACCTCAATTAATTCATTTATTGAGAGAACTTTCATCAACACAGATAGCTTTTACTGGCGAGATCCCCCTGAGAGAGGTCAGCAAGATCTCCCTGAGCGATGCTAGCGAGATCCTCTAGAGCGAGATCAGGCTTTTCCTTGCAAATTTTATCTTAGCGATACTCACCCCAATTCTTAGCGAGATTTCCTTCTAGAGCGAGATTGGCGAGATTCTCTAGAGCGATAACAACGAGATTTCCTCTATAGGCGAGATCCTTACCCCCACATCTCGCTATAACTCCCACGGTGAACTGGTTGCTTGTTCAACCCAAACAGTTGTCTGCTTATGCATCGTTTCCCTGTTACAACTTTAATAATTCATAGCTTAAAATTCAAAGCTCTTTTAAGAAACTTTCTTCTACAAACCTGTTTAGAATTGAGTAATATCTTACCTTAAAATTTCAGCCAAGAATTCCTTCTAGTTTGGCCTGGAACTTCCAATCTTCACCTCTGGCCCTGATTAACCCAAGATTCTGCCTCCTCTGTTCTTTCTTCACTTCTTGTTCTTCTCCTTGTGCAAACTTCCTCTGACATGAAAACCTCGCAAACTAGCTTCTCTCAGTTTTCGAATGGCACTGATTTTACTAAAATTTTGCTCATGTCAATTGCCGAAACCATGCTTTTGAAGTTCTTCTTCCAAAAACTTCCCATCGCCTCCAGAGTTCAAGGATTAACTGCCACGTCACTCCTCATTCTGTATGTTTTTCCTTCCCTTCCATCATAACTCCTACAGACAAACATGAATTGCTACTTAATAAATATATAATATGACATTCCTTTGGCTAAACATGCTTATCTAGGAAACCTAGAGTTCGGGGTTTACAAATCGTTTAGTAAACGATCTCACTCTCAACGATCTCGCTCTTAACAATATCGTGCATAACCTATCGCTTAGCTACCGCGCCCATCATTTACCTTCATCGTTTAGTGCTGACGCCTTATTGCCTAATGCATCTGCCTATCGCTTAGCATCATCGCCCGGCACCTGCGTCTATCGCCTAATGCCCATCGCTTAGTATTCCGCCTATCTGTAGCGCGTCTTCTCATCATCCAATGCAGCATGGCTATCGTCTAGTGTCCACGCCTATCGAGTAGCACCATTGTATAGTCCATCGTTTAATTCCCGCGCATCGTTTAATTGCTTAACGCTATCGTATAGTGTTATCGTTTAGCGCTATCGCCTACCTTCCACACTTATCGTCTAGCACTTACACTGATCATGTAGTGTCTTTGCCTATCGTATAGCCCAATCGTCTAGCGCATCACTTCTCATCGTTTAACACCGCGCGCATCTTCACGATCGTTTAGCGCATCGCTTAGCTCCACGCATCTGCTATACAATCGCCTACCTCATCGTTTTAGCTCCCCAAATTCTTACATGATCGTCCAGCGACCGCCTACACGATCGCCTATCTCATTGTGTAGCACCGCTCACTTACTAGATGATCGTCTACCTCATCGTGTAGCTCCGCTCAATTGCTACACGGTCGCCGACCTCATCGTGTAGTGCCACTCAGTTGCTACACGATCGTCTGCCCAGCGTCTTGCGTTCAACATCTCGCTTTCTCCGCTCTCGCTCACACATACCCAACACATGAGCAACTCTTGGCAAAGCCTCTTGCCAATACTTGGCCAATCATGCGTCCAACCTTACAAACACATGGTTGCCTTCTCATCTTATGCATTAATGTCTCCTAACACTTAACGCATAGGTTCTTTTTGACCTTACACTTAGCCAAATTTCACAACTTAAGGCTTAACTCAAAACTACTCAAGGAAAATCTATTCAACACTTGGAAATTTCCTTCTCTTCAACATAGGATTTAACTTTCACTTAGTTAATTCCTTTCATCACCTGCTTAAGTAGGAAAAATGGAAATTCGGGTTTCACAAATAATCTATGAAAGAGATGAAATATTCATACCCACCTTGTGCTCTTACATTCATTGGACCACAACAGTCTGAATGTATAAGCTCCAAGGTTTCTTTGGCTCTATAACCTTTTCTAGTAAAAATTCGTTTTGTCATTTTGCCTTCAAAGCATGACTCACATACTGGTAAAGAGTTTTCTTCTAAACCATTTAGAAGTCCACTTTTCACCAACTTCTCAGTCTTATCGAGATTAATGCGACCTAACCTTAGATGCCAAATATGGGCATTTTCTTTAGGAGAAATTCTTGGTCTTTTTAACAATTGTTGTTGTTTTAAACATTTTAGTATTCAGCATAACTTTTATGACTAACGACCTTAATACATACAAGTGATTTTCCATTGAACCAAAGCCTAACTCCATTCCATTCTTAAAAATAAGCACTTTATTCTCAAAGAAGGATATGGAATAATTTTGTTCAATCAGTCAGGAAACAGAAATTAGGTTCCTCTTGATATGAGGAACTACATATACGTTATCTAATAACATATATCGTTTTTTGTCCAAAAACAACTTAAGCTTGCCTACAGCAACAGCTGAAACGACCTCACTAGTACCAACTCTAAGAGTCATCTCTCCAGCTTCCAACTGTTTCCAGGAACTAAATCCTTGGTGGGAAAAACACACGTGGTTAGTAGCTCCTAAATCGACTATCCAGGCAGAATCATCATTCTCTACCAAGCATGTCTCTAAGACAAATAAATCATATTTATTTTCTTTGGAGTTCTTCCTTTTCTGGAGAGTAGTGGGATCAGCTCCAGAACCCAAATCATAAACTCCACATTTCATTTCAGAGGACAATCATCGTCGATCAACTTCATCAGAGTTGGTAACAATTGCTTTCTCTGTTAGTCTCTTGACATTCAATATGGACTGGAGATTATCTTGGGAACTGCCACTATTGATTTCATTGTCATCAATCCCATTTTGCTTGAATAGTGAGAACTTACATTTAAATAATTCTCACATTGATTCCATGATCTCATGTGCAATGACCATGTCCTCAAACATTTTGGCCAATGCATCAGGTATGCTTGCCAAAATGTGAACTCGGGCCCTCGAATTAGCGTTCATCCACACCTCATATGCATTATGAACATTTCATGGTGCATCAGGGGTTGGGACTTGAGGATAATCCTCATTCATGATAATTTCGAGGTTGTTTACCACGAAAAACGTTTTAATAGATTCTTTCCACGTCGTGTAATTAAAAACGGTCAAACTAGAAAAGGGAACTAACGAAAAATCGCTATTTGACATATTTGCTGAAAAATAAACACATTGATCTACATTAGATTTTAGCATAACTCTTAAAAAAATCCAATCGGTTTTAGTAAAATCTAAATGAACCCTATTTAACATCTAATTTTGTAATGACACTTCAGTGATTTAGGATAAAAGCCACCGAAACATAGTCAGTTTCTCCCTTCACTAAATTGAGACACTCTCAACCAATCATTACACCAGAATAACTTTTATTCCTATAACAATTAGTCATTATTTATTTGGTCAAGAAATCATTAACTTGCTTAATAATTTCCTCTAAATGTGACCCTTCATTTTAGATCCTAGAGTTTCGCCCGATGAGCCAACTTAATGGAAAAACTGATTGAGGCAAAAACTAAAGTGATTCTATCCATTTCTAGATTTTTCCTTGATATTGACCCATTGCACAAACCATCCTAAGGGGGACACTCCCAGGCACCTCGAGACCATGCAAGAAGGTCTCACGGTGCAAACCAATGAAAGAGACTGTAAAATATGTTGACATACATCCCTCTCCCATTTACTATAAATACTCTATCCATTCACCTTGATATTGACCCATACAAACACCATTCGAAGGGGGACACTTCCAAGGTGCCTCAAGGCCAAGCATGAGTCTTATGGTGTGAATATTAAGGGAGAAATGTGAGTGGAAATATGACATATCATATACATCTTTTCCTCCCACTAAGTATTTTAACAACCTAGGGTTTAATTTGCTTAGGAAAAGTATGACTAATTATTTTTACTAAGTGATCGTTTAAGTTTGCCCAAAAGTAACACTTACTTTGGAAAGTTAAACAATTTTGATTAATGTTCATTAAACACTTTAACAAATGTTAATCAACAATTGCATGCTTGTAGCAAATCTATCTAATTCATCTTTCCAGATAGGTTCCCAGGTAGAGGTGTTCTGTTCTATCAGCTTAAGTACCCCATATAGATATATTAGTTTAATCTTTTATTGAAATCAATTTAATCCTATTAAAGCCAATTAAAAAAGATTAATCTAATTTCTAATCTCATTTGAAATTTGTGAATTTAGGTCTATCTCAATCATATTTTAGAACTATTTTAAAAAATGATTTCACCTAGGTTTGCATGAAAATCTTAGTTATTGATTTTAATTTCTAATTTCATTTATTTATAACTCTTATAAAGTAAATGAAACAAAATAAAACCTACATTGCAACCATTGACATACTTCATAAAAATTTTAACGCTTATAAGATTACCTAAAGTAATGTCATGCATCATGCAATGTTCATTTCATTACTACATATATATAACAAAGTAATGAAAATAAATAACATAAGTCATATATACATTCAAACTATATATTATAGCGATTATAAATAAATGATGCATGACTATGTTATTTATGAAGGAACTCTTAACGAAGAGCATCCATGAGTGTGTTCGGATCTTTCCGATTTCATTGTGACCGAAATACAACATACACATTCTAACAGATAGTTATGCAAATTAACACTAATTAACGGCATGCTTCGAACAATAAAACACAAGAGAAAGAGTTCTCATACCAGTTGAAAACTCTCTTCAAACTTCGAACTCAAAGCAACGGAAGAACCTCTACATGCTCTATCACCATACAAAACAGCCGACTGTAGTAGCACGATCGTCTACACGAATGGCAGCAACACGAACAGTCACAAACAAGTAAACAGCGGGGACGATACCACCAGTTGAAGCCCTTGGTATTATCGGAGTGAGAATCCAAAGTGTGGTCTTTGGTGAATTTGATAGAGGTAGGAGAAAAGACAGATCGTGTAAACGATAAGCAAGCGGGAGAGAAAGAGCTATCGTATAGCAGGGATGCTTATCGTTTAGATGAAGCTACACGATCGTGTAAGTTTTACTAAGCGATCGTTTAGTAAAAGGTAGACGATCATTTAGAAAATGCGGCACGCTATACGATCATTTAGGAAAGTTAAACGATTGTTTAGGGATAGGCGTACGATCGTTTAGGCACTGGTGTGCGATCATTTAGACAGTGAGCTACTATCATATAGGCTCTCAAGCTAGGCTATTGTTACATTTTCACACCGACTGCAAAATTTCGAACCCTTTTGCCAAATTAAAAAAAAAAACTTTCATTTTATTCATCGGTTACCATAATCGAATGCGGCTGCTCCCACTAACGCACGATTGAGGAGAACAATACGGCCAATTATCTCATAATTAACCAATTTAATAATAAATGAATATAATCATATTATAGTCTTACCCTATAGTTTGATATCACATATATACTATAGTAATTTCTCCTCCTTTTGATATAAATCATATTTACATCTAATTTCCTCCAAAATAATGTATCTCATACATTTAGCCAATTATATCATATATAATTAACCAGTTCAATTATATCATATATAATCAAACTCCTTCTTGTCAATTTGAACATTTCAAACTGACCCAAACACTAATTCTCGACTTTATCCAAGCTACCCAGGGGACCTAATGGACTTGTGGCTCGAAGCTCTAATGGTACGTGAATAGCTGACTAAACTCTTTAGCCACAAGATCCACCATCTGTTAACTGTCAGGCATTTCACTAAAGACCAACAACTGAACTCTTTTTACCACAGATATATTTCTGTGTCGGATATAACCAATCATGAGTATGATGACCCTTCACAGATGCTCGTAACAATTAAGTATAGTACCACTGATTCCTCTAATGAACAATACAACATAGTCCAACTATGTGTGAACACCTCTCAGGCCAAAAGAAGGTGTGTAGCGCCACATCGTTCAAGCCCTAGAATCAGCCCTTAAGGGAGTTTATCTATCTACTTACCCCTGCCTGGGGGATGAGTGAATTCCATCTTGTGTAGCTGAGTTCCCAGCTCCCAAATCAGATGAATCCCTAAAATGGTACATTTGAATCGGCGACCTAGCCACTCGCACCCATACAAATCAAAGGACCACCCTCAATTGCAGAAGTTCCCAACTCACTCAGGATTGAGGTCATGTTACCTATGGTCATCCTAATGAAGTGAAGTCTCTATCATGAACGGTGTTATATAACGAGATGTTAACACTTCGTGGTCAGGTCTTATACAAACTCTTTGTATAGGACGCCCCCACTCGCATATCCCCTACACTAATGATCAGGATTAGACCATCTGTGATAATCACAACACTTGTGACCATTCCACAAAGCGGGTTGCATCCATAGTGTTACCAGGATAAGGTTTCCCTCCTATATCCATATACTGCAGACCATTTTGGTTATCACTCAAGACATGATCCACTTGTATGTCACCACATTCATGTTTAAGTTACTTACAGATAACTAGGGATTTTATGTTTACTGGTTTGTGGTCAAGCAAATAAAACATACAATTGAGCAAAATCAAGATATGAAGTAAATATCATATATTATACAATACAAGCGTTTGTACAAACAGTTTACAAACTACAGGACATGATACTTTAGGCATCAACCCCAACAATCTCCCACTTATCCTAAAGCGAAGTGGGGTGTACATAAAATTAGTACAAAACAATAAACTAGGGCATAAAAACCAGTACAAAAAAATCTCTCACTTGTCCTAGTCCAACCGCGGGCGATCTTGTAGACCCATGCTCCGTAAATGACTCTCAAACACTGTGGCTGTGAGAGCCTTTGTAAATGAGTCAGCAACATTGTGCTCTGAAGCAATCTTCATAACGATCACATCCCCTCAATGCACTATCTCGTGGATCAAATGATACTTCCGCTCTATGTGTTTGTCGCATCTATGACTCCTCGGCTCTTTGGAGTTCGCCACTGCCCCACTATTATCACAATATAGGGTAATGGGCCTAGACATATCTGGAACAACTTCCCGTTCTGTCAAGAACTTCCTCAGCCAGACGGCCTCCTTAGCAGCTTCACAAGCCGCTACGTACTCCACCTCTATAGGTAGTCGGCGATGCACCACTGCTTAATGCTTCGCCACACTATAGCTTTTTCGTTAAGAGTAAAGACTGACCCTGATGTGGACTTGTGCGAGTCCTTATCAGTCTAAAAGTCAGAATTCATGTATCCAGTAAGGATTAAATCCCTAGATCCATACACGAGCATGTAGTCCCTCATTCTCCGAAGATACTTGAGGATGTTTTTCACTGTGATCCAGTGACCCTAGCCTAGGTTAGACTGATACCTACTGGCTATGCCCACAACGTAGTAGATGTCTGGACGAGTACAGACATCGCGTACATTAAACTTCCAACGACAGATGCATATGAGACCCGTCTCATCTTCTCAACCTGTTGAGGTGTCTTAGGACACATGTCCTTAGACAAAGTGACTTCATGCCTGAACGGCAGTAGGCCCCTCTTGGAGTCCTGCATCGAGTACTTGAGCAACATCTTGTAAATGTACGATGCCTGAGACAGTGTTAGCACTTTGTTCTTACGATCCCGAAAGATCTGAATACCTAGAACAAACTAAGCCTCTCCCAAATATTTCATTTGGAATTGGGTCGCTAGCCAGTTCTTAACTGTAGTCAGTAGATCTACATCATTCCCAATGAGTAGTATATCGTCTACGTATAACACTAAGAAGACTACTGAAGCATTGATGATCTTCTTGTATACACAAGGTTCGTCAATGTTTTGCTCAAAGCCATACGACTTGATCGCAGTATCAAATCGTATGTTCCAAGATCTAGACGTCTGTTTCAGCCCATAAATGGACCGATTCAACTTGCAAACCTTTTGCTCTTGATCTTGGACTATGAATCCCTCGGGTTGCATCATGTAAATGGTCTCCTCAAGATTTTCATTCAGAAAGGTCGTCTTGTCGTCCATTTGCTAGATCTCATAATTATAATAACTTGCAATAGACAGGAGGATGCGGATCGACTTTAACATAGCAACAGGCGAGAAAGTCTCTCATAGTCGATTCCCTCTACCTGGCTATAACCCTTTGCCACAAGTCGAGCCTTGAAGCTCTGTACTTTCCCATCAGTACCCCGTTTGCGCTTGTAGATCCATTTACAACCTATAGGTCTTTACCCCATCAGGCTGATCTACAAGATCCCATACTAAGTTGAAGTACATCGACTCCATCTCAAGATCCATGGCTTTGACCCATTCATCCCGGTCAACATCCTTCATTACCTTCTAATAAGACAATGGATCCTCAACGTCACTATTTACTACTATAGCAAGGATTTCCATGAAACCCAGATAGCGAACGGGCAAGTTTGCAACCTTCCCACTACGTTGAGGTTCCCTCAATTCTTGAGGTGGAATCGACCTACTAGATGAACTCCCATCAACAACTCTTGCTGATGTAGCAAGCTCTTCAACAACTCTTGTTGAAGTTTCAGTAGTTTCATTGGAAAGCTCACGCAACATGACTTTACTTTGTGGACTGTGCTCCCTTATATGATCCTCCCCCAGGAAAGTAGCGTTCGTTGAAAACAACACCCTATTTTCTGTTGAATCATAAAAATAACCCCTTCGTGTACCTTTGGGGAAGCTTACAAAGAGGCATAACCTCAACCGTGGTTCCAACTTCTTGGGATTAGCCTGAAGCACATGTGCAAGGCAACCCTAAATGCAGAAGTGACGTAAACTAGCTTTACGCCCGTTCCACAACTCCAGAGGTGTTCCCATAACACTCTTAGAGGGAACACAGTTGAGTATGTATACCGTAGTCTCCACTGCGAAACCCCAAAAAAAGTCCAGTAAGGAAGCGTAACTCATCATCGAGTGAACCATGTCCAACAAGGTTCTATTTCTCCTTTCCGCTACACCATTTTTTGTCACACCCCGCACCAGATTATCCTCTTAACCTGGATGGAATGGTGACTGCAGCAGTTACCAACCCTTTTGGTGGTACTTACTGCCTATCTTACCTATTAAAGGTTGCTCAAAACCCTGAATACATACAAATTAACTCAGAACTTAACACATTTACATTAAAGGGTTTCGCAGCATTATTCATACATGAATATTACAACTTAGTAAGCCTCATCTAGAATACTAGTTACTGGTCAGACACATGTGTACTAATTAATACCGATCTTCAATCACGCTTCCTTTAACCTGTTTCTTTGAGTGGCAGAGCAGCAGCAGAAAAGTATTCTGGGAACTGACTGCTACCTGGAAAGGAAAATATTTGAAAACATGAGCTAGAAGCCTAGTGAGTGACTTAATAAAACGTAAAACTCATGCTTAAACTGAAAGCTTGAAAACATAATATTGGAACTTAAAATACACTAAGCAAACGTGCACATAAAACCTTTTAAACCATTGTATCTGCAACCTGAATCTTAGTTGAGAATAAACATTCACTGCTCTAATTCCCAACGTCAAGCCATGGCCAGATGAGACCTCTACTTCGACCTGTTCACATTAAACTATGGCTAGAAGAGATCCCTATGTCGATCTCTTTAAATATACCGATGGCATCTCAAACAACATCCTTAAAACATAAACGTTGTTAACAACTCTTAAACATCCATAATCATCATTATTCCCTAATTGAGAACGAGCATACACTGCTCTAGCTCCTAACATCTATTATCGGCCAAGAGACCCATACCTCAGCCTCTCATTCAAACCTACCTACATACACATGGAGTTTGCTATATACCGTTAACACCTTAGGTACATTTATTCATAAACCTTCCCTACCTTCAGTATCCCTATTCATTATGTTTAGAAATACCAACGCATGTACTTTGGCAACCTTAGGTATTTAAAACATAGTTCGTCAAGCTTCATTCAACCTTAGCTTTAACCTTAACGCATGCTTCATACTATGTGAAATAAGTTGGCTTAAAACATACTGAACTAGCTTGTAAAACCACTAGCATGCGTTAGACATGGAAAACATACTTAGAAAACTCATACATTAGTAAACATCATGCATTGATAAACATTCATAAGCATTAGAAATTCCTTACTATCCTTCTAGCCTAAGAGAATATATGACTGCCTTTATCCTTAGTTGAGAATGAACTACTAGTTCTAACCCTCAACGTCAACCTTAGTCGGGGAAAATCCCCTTTTGCTCAGTCCCTCGACGTTGTATTTCCTACGTGCGCGTGGTTATAACTGAGTACCATCGTACCTTATGTACCTGACTAGGATACCTTCTCATTGTTCTTCAGTATCCTCAGGTACTTGACTAGGATACTTTCTCATTGTCCTTCAGTATCCTTAGGTACTTCTGCTCAGATACCTTCTCATACGTCCTTTAGTATCGAGCTGCTAAGATACCTTCTCAAATGTCCTTCAGTATCGTGTTTTACGTAAAACTAGTCATAAACATTTAGTTGAACACTAAGGCTTAGTGCTCAAATTATCATACTAGTTCATCCATCATACTAGTTCATCATAAAATGGAGTTACTTAAACATGCCGAAAGTATTTGGACAAAATAACATATTTAAATCATATCAATTCCATGGAAAAAATGCTTTACTTAGCATGAGAAACAGTTCCACAAACATGTTGCTTGGCACTTCATTTAAACACTTAGCATGAGAAATATCTTCAAGAAATCACAGTTTCTAAATCATTAAAACAGTAAGTCATCACATAGTCACTCACAGCTCATTGGCCTCTTAACGGGTTATACGCCTCTACTGGATCTTCTTTGCCTGAAAGAACATAATTCTCAGTTAAACTACTTAGAATTCTTAGCAAAATACCTCAAATCGTTCATTTACAAATGGAACTTTTATCAATAAAATCAGCATGACTAGCGAGAAAATCATGAGCGAGATCACCCACATGAGCGAGATCACCCCTATGAGCGAGATTTACCATTCCCAGCGAGATTTGGCACTTTCCAGCAAGATTTAGCGTAAAACCAGTGAGATCTAGTGTAAACCAGCGAGATTCCCATCCCTAGCGAGATCCACCTCTCGCTCTCGCTCTCGCTTCCTCTTGGTCTCTCTCGCTCTCGCTCTCGCTCACTCTCGCTCCCTCTCGCTCTCGAGTTGCCTGCTTAATCTTCCTAAGCAGTTGTCTACTTATGCCTAGATCCTCTGTTACAAATTCAAAAATTCATAACTCAAAATCCAGCCCTCTTTTGAAGAAATATCCTTCTACAAACATGTTTAGAATTGAGTTAGCAACACTACCTTAAAAATTTAGCTCAAAATTCCTTGTTGTTTAATCTGGAGATCAAAACTTCATCATTGGCCCCAATTCAAGCAGCTGCCTGCTTGTTCAACAATTTCTAGTTCAACATTCAAAATTATATAACTCGATTTTCAGGCTTCATCTTAAAAAGTTTTATTCTACAAAGTTGTTTATAACTGAGTTAACTATATTACCTCAAAATTTTAGCTCAAAATGCTTCATCCTGGAGCTTCAATTCTTCACTGATGGCATAGATTCACCCAAGAAATGAACCCTTTGTTTTTATTTTGCCCCTCCAGCCTTATTCCGGCGAGCTTTCCTTTCAGAAGCCCAGCCACAGAAAATAGACACATAGAGCTTTTGAATGCCATTAAAATTACACAAATAGCCTAAGTAGTCTATCCAAACCGACCCAATGAATTCGACCTTCTTGCTTATATTACCGCCCAAAATCTAGCATGAACCCTCCTTATGCCACCTGGCCCACTATTGGTGATGAAGGGCTAGGATTTAGCAAACATCCTTTTGTAACTTCACTCACAATATTACTTCAGCACTACTCCTCATTAGATGGCATGGTCTCATTCATATGCTTATTATGCATTCCATCTTCTATCCTTCCTGAGACATGACATTATTTAGCTCATTAGAAGACATCACATTACTTAAAGTAATTAGGGTTCGGGTTTTACAATTTTGCTGAGGTGTATCCAGCACTAAGAGTTGGAAAAGAATTCCATGTTCTATCAAATAGTTCTAGAATGTCGAGTACAAAAAATCTCCACCTCGATCCGATCGAAGTGTTTTAATCCGTCTATCCAATGTGTTCTCAACTTCAGCCTTGAACTCTTTGAACTTTTCAAAGGATTCAGACTTCCATTGAATAAGATAAACATACCCGTACCTGAAGTAATCACCAGTAAAAAGGATAAAATACTCATAGGGCTCACACATTCATAGGACCACAAAGGTCAGAATGTACTAACTCAAAAGGCTCTTTGGCTCTATGACCTTTTTCAGTAAAAGGTCGTTTAGTCATCTTACCCTCAAGGCAAGGCTCGCACACTAGTAAAGAATTTTTGTCTAACTCATTTAGAAGTCCATTTTTCACCAATCTCTTAATCCTATTGAGATTGATGTTCCCTAAACGAAGATGCCAAAGATGGGCATTTTCTTTCGGAGAAATACGTCGACGTTTTGTTTGAATTACGATAGTTTTAAACAATTCTGTGTTATGGAGGGAATTAATGGCTAATGGCCTTAGCACATATAAATTAGATTCCAAATTTGTTGTACAAATAATAACACCATCTTTATGAATAAACGCTTTATCCATGTTGAAAGAAATAGTGTATTTACATTGCAACAAACACATTATAAAAATGAGGTTCCTCTTAAGTTCGGGAACAATATATACATCATTCAAAACTAGAAACCTATTTTGTAAAGCTAACTGGAGCCCTCCCACTACCACAATTGAGACGACGTATCCGGTGCCTACTCGCATTGTCATCTCACCAGCCTCTAACTATCACCAGGATCTAATCCCCTGAAAAGAAGAACAAACGTGGTTAGTGGCACCCGAATCAATTATCCAGGCAGAATCATCATTCTTCACTAAACAAGTTTCAAGTACAAGTAAATCATATTTACCTTTATCTGCCTTGGCGACCTTCCTCTCTTTCAAATAGCGAGGACAGTTCCTCTTCCAGCGTCCATTCTGATTGTAGTGGAAACATTTTCCCTTTTCAACCGGTGGACGCCTCCTTGGGGCGATAGGTGGTGGGTTAGCAAGCGCCTTCCCTTTTTTCTTACCACCCTTCTTCTTCTTCCCCTTTGCAAAGTTAGAAGTAGAAGGCGCAGACTTCGTCCTTGAGGTCGAACCTCTATGGAATGTCCTGAAGGATGAAGCAACATTTTCCTCACCCTTCTTCCTCTCCTTACTTTTCAGTAAAGATTGGTAGGTCTGCAACTCGTTGAGGAGAGTTGTAAGGTTATATTTCATTTTGTTAAGAATCACGTTACTAACAAAGTGTACGAAGCTCTCCGGCAAAGAATGCAAGATTATGCTAACCTGGCTGCCCTCATCGATGGTAGACCCATTCAACTCTGCCACATTGAAGTGGACCATCATGTTCAAGACTCGGAATCAGCCCTTAAGTGAGCAATTTATCTACTCGCCCCTGCATCGAGAAAGGAGTGAATTATGTCTTGTGTAGCTGTGTTCCCAACTCCCCATTCAAACGAATCCCCAAAATGGTAGGCTTATTGAGTTGGCAATCTGGACACTCTCACCCATACATATCAAAAGACCGCCTTCATGAGTAAGTCACTCAGGATTTAAGTCATGTCACCTATGGTCATCCTAGTGAAATGTAAGTCTCTATTATTAACGGCGTTATATAAAGAGACTAATCATTTCGTGGTCCGATCTTATACAAACTCTTTGTATAGGATACCTCCACTCACATGTCTCCACATGATGATCAGAATCAAATTATTTGTAGCACTTTACAATACTTTTAACACCTACAAAGCGGGCCGTATCCATAGTGTTACTAGAATAAGGTATCTAGTCTTATCCATCTACTACAGACCATTTAGGTTATTATTTAAACAAGATCAACTTGTATGCCTCTACATACTTGTTTAAATTATATGAAATAACCTCAGATCTTAGTTTATTGGATTGAGTTTATGCTTATAAAATAACACTTATTTTATTAACAACAATATGTTTATACAAAGTTTACAAACTACGAGATTACAAGGAGATTTAAGACACCATTCCCACCAAAAGAAAATTCAACCAATAGTGGTACCCATTTCTTGGATCCTTCATGGTTAGTAAGCAAAGATTTTGGAACCTATTTCAAATTAATTCTAAAATTACTAGCATTTATTTTTTATAAATAACAAGTATTGAATTTATGACCAATTTTGCCACATGAATAACAAGTAACATTGGGTAAGAATTTTTTTTAATTAATTTATTTTTCACAATATTTTTCTCAAAGATATTCTTTTTAGAAATATTTTTCAATTTGAAACAATTTGGTCTAATACGACCTTTAACTCCACAAAAATGACGTGTAGGTACAAACTTTAATTTCACATGCATATCTCTAGCATTTCTATGATTAGGCATAATTTAGCATTATTCTTGCAATTAGTTTTGGCATGGGAATGTTTAGGCATAAACTTTGATTTTTCAAATATATTTCTAGCCTTTTCATGCTCATTCACAAAATTCACATTATGAGCACATCTTGATCTAGTATGAGAATGTTTATGCACAAATTTTGAGTTCCCACGACTATGTTTAACTTTTTCTTGCTTTAGCATAAGTTTTGCTTCAACCGTTGGGTTTTATGCCCTAAAACTCGTAGATAGTAAACATTATTAATTGTCCATCATCAATAAAGAGTTATAGATGTTAATTCAATAAATTTTATTGTATATCTATTTTATCTTAGTAACCCTAAATCCAATAAACTAACATTCAATGTTGCCTTGTGAGTCTTGAATTGTATGTGGAGACATACAGGGATCAATGTTCAAGATACAGCCTAAAAAATCTATGGTATAGGGATAAGGCTGAGTATCTTATCCTAGTAACACTATGGATACGACCCACTTCGTATTTGATACAAATGCAATGATCTAATGCGTTCGTGCAGTTGACATGTGAGTGGAGGTATCTTATGCAATGAGTTTGCATAAGACTGGACCACGAAATAGTAACTACTAGATGTGAAACCGTTAACTAGTTAGGTTCCTATTTCAATAGGATGACCTAGGCAACTTAGTCTTAATCCTGAGTGTATTATGAACTTCTGTTCATGATGGATTGTCCTTTGATTTGTAAGGTTAAGGATGGACAGTTAATCGAGGACAAGACCGGGTGGGGAGCTAGGAACATAATAATACAAGATGGAATTCACTCCTTCTCATCTTAAGGATAAGTAGATGAGTGTTCCCTTAAGTGGTGTCTCTTGGACTTGAACAAAGGGTCCTATCTTCTCATTGGCCTGAGAGGGGTTTCTGTTTATTGTTTGAACCATAAACAGGTTATTCATTAGAGAACCACTGGTACTTAAGAAGTCAGAGGTAACCCAAGGGTAAAACGGTAATTTAACCTAGTTGGATTTATGAACACTCGTGAAGGACTAACTTGTTGTTATTGGTCCATATCCATGGACACAGAAATATATCTGTAGTGAGAAGAGTGCAGTTATGGGTCTTTAGTGGAGTGTACCCACAGTTAACGAATATTGATTAGCTTGGTTCATGAGTTTAACCAATTAATCTCATATCGTTGGAGCTTCTGATCTAAAGGTCCACCAGGTTCCCTTGTTAGCTTACTAGAGGATATTTATTATGGATATTTGAATTGTTCAAATTAATTTGAGGAAACCATATATTCATGTGATTAATATAAAATTGATTATGGATATGATCTATAATTTAAATTAAATTAGAAAGTAATATATGAATAAAATTTAATTAATTAATTCAAGTGAATTAGATTCACAAAGGATTAATTAATAGAGAGATATTGCACATATATATTTGATGTTTATGATCTGTCTCTTATACACATCTAGATGTGTATAAGAGACAGATATATATATATATACACACACACACATTATATTGGATTTAATGTATAAATAGTTATTTAATTAATGTGCAAATTGAATTAAATAAGTGTTATTTAATTAATTAATTGTGGAAAAGGGAAATAGGAAAAAGATTAGTAAAATGGTTTAACCCTTCTCTATATAAAGACCTATCTATGGCCCCTTTAGGAGACACAAACACTAAAAATACACAATACACAAGTGTTTTTTTGCAAAATTATCCTAAGCCATAAAGAGAATCCTCTCTACTCTCCAAATCCCTTTCCTCCTTTCTCTCTCCCAATAGTTGGATACCACCTATCTCTCTATTGAAATCCTAGAGAATAACAAGGTTGCTCTCGTGGTAGAGAGATTGTTCAAGAAATCATTCGTGATCAAGATCATTAGAGGAGTCGTTCGTTGGAACTTAAAGAGGATTATTCGTGAAACTTGGGAATCTACAAAGGTAAGAATGGTTCTAATCTTTTTCCCTAAAGCATGCTATACATGTTTATATTTTGTTTTAGTATATTGAATTTGTTTATGTAAAAATCGAATTGCGGGATGCAAGACGTTTAAAACACTTTCACTGCAGGATTTGATCCCTTCATCAACAACATTAGATACATTAGGAAAAACATCTTGAGACATACAAGGTTTACCGTCAATAATCTTATCTAGTTCAATTTCTTTATAGACTCTTTTGCAATTTCAAGCTCTTTATTAGTAAACGATTCTTTCTCTTTAAATATATACAAAAGATTATTTTTTTCATTAATATCACATTCAAGAAATTTAATGTTATCAACAAAAGAAACTTTTTCTTTTTCTAGTGCTATATTGCTAGACTCCAAATCAATCATTTTATTTTTCAAACTAACAATTTCATAATTTAATTTTAAAGAAGAAAATCTAATTTTCTCATTTTCATTCCAAAAAAAATTCAAATCAATTTTCATTTTACATACAAAGATCTAAATTCTTCATTTTCAACTTCAAGAAATTTAATCTTATCTATCAAAGCATGTTTCTCATCATCACAAAAAATATTATCGTACAAAATATCATTAGTAGCTCTTTTTTTCAAACAATCATTTTCATCTATCAAAGATTTATTTTAACTAGACAATACCTTAAACTTATTTAATAATTTCAAATATTTATAAATAACTTTTTCTAAATCATATTGCATGCTTTCAAATGTCATTTGCATAATCAAAATACAAATTGTATCACCTATAGTTTATTATATCACATATAATATAACCTATAGTTTATAATTTTCTCATATAACTATAGTATTAATATGAATCATATTCGTATTAATTTTAACCTATAGTTTTTATACGAATCACATTCATATAATAATATTTGAATCATATTCAAATAACAACCTCTCTCATCAAACTATATAGATTTAATATGAATCATATTCACATTAATTTTCACATATAGTTTTTAGATGAATCTCATTCATATAATGAATACTTGAATCATATTTAAATACTTATCTCTTTCATATAATGTATCAACATACATTATATTAATTGTATCTTATACAATTAATTTCCTCTAATTAATTTGAACTATTCAAATGAAACCAAAATTAATTTTATTCTTTTTAGTCCTTATTGAGCTAATAAGGATACCTTATGGACCTACAAATTGAAACTTCAATGATACAAGATTAATTTATTAAGCTCTTTGATCAAATTAATCAACATTCATTAATTGTTGGTCACTCCATTAAAGACCGACAGCTGCATTCTTTGCACTGTAGATATATTTATATGTCTATTGGATATAACCAATCAACAGTGCATTGGCCTTTCACAAATTGCTCGTAAGTACAGCGAAGTCAAATTACCATTTTATCCCTATAGTTACATCTAACTCCTTAAGTACCACTGATCCTTCTAATGAATAATTAGTCATAGTTCCACTATAACTAGACCCCTCTCTAGCCAGTGAGAGGATAAGGGCCCTCATTGTTCAAGACACGGAATCAGCTCTTAAGGGAGCAATTCATCTATATGCCTTAATAAAGGAAATGAGTGAATTTCATCTTGTGTAGTTGAGTTCTCAACTCCCCACTCAGACGAATCCCCAAAATGATAGGCATATTGTATAACACCAGATCCTTCATAGGATTTCTTGGGTGGAGAGAAGATATTAGAGTTCAAGCTTTGAAAGGGAAGAGTTAAATTAAGTACCAAGACTATGTCTTGGAGGAAGAAAATTTTCTAAGTGTTTGAGGTATAGTAGTGTGGAGTAAAAAAATTGGTTAAATGCCCAAACTATGCTAAGAGAATTAGAGTTGAATTCATAGTATAGGAGAGGATGGAGAGTTTTGGGGAAGCTTAACGCCTGGCCAAGCCATGGCCTGTTGAACTTAGAGCAAGAGCATCCCAAAGGGAGATTTTGGACAAATTTTGATATTTAGGAGATGTGGAAAGCTGATATGATATTAGGTTATGAGTCTAGAAAACCATGCATTGAACATCATGATAAGTGCATAGAGAAGACATGATGGGCATATAGGGTACTATGGGAGAGAAATTTGCTAAGTGTTGGACAACATAGGACACCATAAGTGGAGGAAACCCTGAAAGAAAGAAGAGTTGGATGCATAGATGAGGGGTTGGATGCACAGAGGGAGTGTTTGGTGCATTAATGGCCACGTAGATGCATGTCTAGGAGGGAAAAGAGAGACAAAGAGGATACATGGCTATGAATTGAGTCTGAAAGAGTAAGCTACGCATTGAGAAGAAGATAGAAACCAAAGAAGAAGGAAGAGGAAGAAGAATTGGCATATGAGTTTGGAGTTGAGCGCATAGGACTAGGGTTTAACGCATAAGAGATCTTATGAATTCCATTTTGGATCTAAGAGGAGCAATGGAAGTATAAGATAAACCCTTGGGAGGAAGTTACACCAAAAAAGCCTAAGAACCCTAGTGGATGCATGCCTAGGAGAGGGAAAAGGTAAGGTGGGTTCATGCCCTTGCTATAGGCCAAAGAGGGAATTATGTGGTGAGTAGAAGTAAAGTTACTGACATAGTTAAAAAATCATACATCTAAATCTAGGGGACCATGCAGTGGAAGCACCCTATGGACACATAGAGGAGATGTTGGACGCATAGAGGGCTGTTGATGAAGCAACTATGCCCCCAACCTAGGTCAGTATGTGTTAACTTGAAAACTTAGAGAGCAAGGCCGAATTGATAGAAAAATGATGTACATGGCTCAACCAAATGAATCCCTAGTCGAGCCTAGGTTGAAGTGGATGCATAAAAGGACATGCAAAAGGTCGGAATGAAATCTCAAGAGGGGTTATGCATTGGACTATGCATGGTGAAGACACCTCAAGCTCGCATGCAAGTTGGAGGTGTCAATGACCCTTATGTTGGACTTTGCATGGTGCTAACACATAGATTTCTCATGCATAGCATGTGTCATGTGTTGTGGCATAGAAAGGGTGACAAAGACACCCTTGAGGGCCTATAAATACCCCACGAGAACTTCATTTCAGCTCATAACTCAAACTCCCTTCAATGAAGACTCAAAAGGAGAGGTCTAAGGAAAATTAGGGTTTCGAGGTAGGACCATGTAGTAATCAAGGGGAGGCTATGCGTTGATCAATGCTTCCATACGTCCAACCTAAGACCATGCATTGATCAGAAGAAGTCCAGGGGTCCAGAATGTGTTGTCATGCGTCCAACTGCTTAGGGAAGGCCTACTTTACGTCTAACTACTATCATGCAGTGCTCAGAGGCCTAGTTTCATCTCAGTAAGAGTTGGTAAGTTAAGTTTAGGGCCAATAAGGTACTCTAGGTTATTATAGCCCTAAACATGAGACTTTACATTGAGCTAGTGCAGGCCCGAGATTGCAGAAAGAACTAGGGGAAACCAGAAAACTTGGAGAAAAAGAGCGATCCCTACTAATGAACTGTGGTGTGGTATTCTTTAAAGGATTCTTATGAGTTTTATAGTTGTGGATGTATGTATAGCTCAGTACGATGAGATGAGTACACAACACAGGATGGTCAGAGGATCGAAAGACCTGGTTCATAAGCATGTGGCAGAGTTTTCTCATAGAAATTTTTCTCATAGCAATTTTTATAATTCTATGTCCATCATGAAAACAACTATAGATAGTTTAATTATGATTCCAAAATATTGCAAAAAATCAAAAAAAAAAAAAAAAAAAAAAAAAAGAAGAAGAAGAAGGAAAAAAACCATTATGTGAGTTCATTACATTGGTAACAGACTAAAACTGATTAGTTAAGTGTCATATAGTATAGTTTTATCAATAATAGATTGATGATAATTTGTGATATCAATCCATCAATGATAGACTTTATTCATATATTCTCTTCTATCACTGATAGAATGATATTCATCTGTGATATTTGAAGGGAATATCATTTTATTAGTGAAAGACTTAAAGTCTAATTGATATGAGAAGTCAACTTGAAGTGGGGATAAAAATATATTGCTAATAGATTTACATGACAAATCAATAATAAACTTCCATCGGTGATATATCTACATGACAAGGCAATTATTAACGAGATAAAAGTCTATCACAGATAGAATAATATTTCTACCTAAAATGACCATAACAATATCATAACCTATCAATGATAGACTTTAATATTTGCCTAAGATATATCACTAATAGACTGATATCACATGTGCATATTAGTCTATCACTAATAAACTATGATAATGAAAATTTTGAAATTATGAAAAATTTAAAGATAGAAGAAAAAAATATTTCCTATATTTACAAATATTTTGTCTGATTTTGTGATATACTACAAAAACTAAAAACTTTATGGAACTTTTATCTTTTTATCAATTCAGCCTCGGACACTTGCACTTTGACCAGAATTGGTTGCATTAATTTGGTTGGGGCTATAAAACTTAGTGATTTCTACATAAAAGGCCTAAAGAATAGGCACATATTACATTAATATCTTGAACATTTCATTTTTTACAAAAAGGACCTATTGACCTCTCTATTTTCACTAATATCAATGGCTATTTACAATTTAGCCCTCACCTATGTTATAAATATATATATATATATATATTTTTATTTTATTATATAATATTATTTATTTATTTATTTATTTATTTCTCTCTCCTCCATGAATACTTCTCTCGCCTATCATATTCTCTCTTCCCAATAATATATTTCATATTCTTTCCCCATAATTCACACTCATTTTCTTTCACTCCATTCTTTTCTCCTTTCCGACGGTGTGAGTTGCAGGCAGTAAACGATGGTGATGGGAGAAAGAATCTCTGGTGCGGGCTCGAGGCAGACGGACAACGTAGTTGTAGACAGATGGCGTGAGACGGCATGGTGCAGGGCCAAAGCTTCTTGTTTTTATTTATATAAATGATTATGATTTTGTATTTAGATTTCTTGTTTTGTGATATGTACGCTATATATATGTACTATGTTGAACATCAAGTCCATCTGTGATTTATATACTATGGTAGATATATTTTTGTTGATTTTTTGACTATTAATTTGAATTTATGATATATGATACATACACGCTTGTTATATATGTTCTAAAATTATGTTCTAAGGTATATTTAAAAATAACCATGAATATTTGAGTAGGTATCAAATATACTTACCAATATATTTCATATATATTTTTTAGAATGTTTCCAAATAAACAACGAAATATATTACATGTACACGTGAACAAACAATGGAACATTTCACATAATAACAAAAATTAACATGAAAAACGAAACGAAATGGAAAATAAAATCATATTTAAATGTCATTTTATCTATCCAAATGAAAATGGAAAAAAAATATATCAACTGTATTTTATCTCTACAATCGAATAAGATAAAAAATCATGATAAATTGTTTTTCTCTCTCCATAATAAATGCACTATATGATGATTTATGTCAAGTATGGAATTTATATATGGTAGTATTTTCATATATTGGTTGGAAGATTTTCAATATAACAAAATATTCTAAGGTATATTTTAAATAACCATGAATCGGCAAAAAAAAAAAAAAAAAAAAAAAAAAAAAAAGTGAAACCAATGAAAATAGAAAAAAAAATTCATCAAATGCATTTTCTCTCTTCAATTAAATTAAATAAAGAAAAAAAATCTCAACAAATAAATACATTTTCTCTCTCTATTTGAAAATATGAAGAAAAAAAACATATTAAATGAATCTTCTCTCTCCATAATAAATATAGTTTCTCTCTTCATCATTAAGTAAATTTTGAAAATAGGAAAATATATATAAAAATCGAAAAATAAAAATAATTAAAAGGGAAAAAAATACTAAAAGTCCTTGAAAAAAATTCAAATTTAAAGATTTTTTAAATATAGGACTTAAAAAGGTTTTTTTTAATGTAAAAATCCCTAAAACTAGCTGAAAGAGAGTCGTCCAACGACCCATATCCATTACCATAAGCCCGGTAATATATAGATTCGGGCCGTGATTTGCTAATGGGCCAAGACGACATTGAAGTGAGGCCCATTTCTATTCTCTGACGAAGAGGGTTGTATCCCTCTCTTCCCCAAGATTTGTTCCTATAAGATTTGGAAAATGTCTATTTTAAAATTTCTTTGAAAAATATCTACAGTTTTAAATTTGTAGTATCTATTTTATGGCTTATTCCACATTTGCCCTCCAACTACCTAGTAATAATCCAATTTGTATGCCTACTTTTGGGGTTTACCACATGTTTGAATTTTTGAATTAGATTCTTATTTAAATATTGTGTAATTCTTTGATAGTCAAGGATTTATATATATATGCATTTTCAAATAATTAACGTGTATTTTAATTTAATATTTTATGTTTAGACATTTTTGGGATAGAAACAAGGTTTAGACATTTTTTAAAATTATCTTATAAAAATAGACATTTGTCTAGTTGCATTTGCACTCTTTTTCATAATATATGCTTTGAAGGACTTCTATGAAGTGCCCATTTGAATATGGTTAAGACATTAATTACTATTTCAAATGTGATAGTCTGAAATTAATTAAAAAAAATACTTTTTTCTTTTATTTAGAATCAAAGATTTGGACCAAATTCATTGGTTAAGTTGGGAGAAAAAAATCGAAGTGAGTTTAGCTTAGCAATAATTGATATGCATTCGCTCTCGCAAGATTAGATGTTTGATCTCTCATCTTTAGAATTGTTGTACTAAAAAAGTTCGATAAATATTGCAATATATGTAATATCTTAATATTATTGTTTTTTTTTTTTTTTTGCCCTTGAATATCAAGATTATGTTTATTTTCTTTTTTCTTTCGTTTTGATAAAAGGTTACATCAAGTTAATATTTGAAAAAGAAGGGAAAAAATCAACAAGTTGCTACCTTGTCATCAAATGGATATATTCTAAAATTAAATACCCATCTTCTTCTTCTCAATCATTCAAATTTAATACAATTCAATGCTTTTTATATTGAAAAGATTATGGTCAATCCACTTAAAAAGAAAGATTGATGGAGGAATATATTATATCCATTATATACATGTAATCACCTTTTTTCAATAATTACAAAGTTTTACTCATAATTTATATAAACTTCTTTTTTTCCTTAATGTTGTCATATTCTCAAATAATTACTAAATAGGATTAATATATTTACATTTGTCAAATACAATATTTGTAATACATGTGGTAGTTCCAACGCTAGTAAAATATAATATCCATCTGATTATCTTTTACAAGTACAATAATTATAGGAACGAAAATTTCTCTAGAAAAAGAATGCATGTTAATTATTTAAGCTAAACTCACTTTTGTTTTATCTATCTAATGTTTTACATAATATTGAACATATTTTAATTTGAACATTATATAGAAATATATTTCTTAAAACTATTATTACCATTATAATTATTATATTAGGTTATTTTTTTTAGAATGAACTTCATCTTATCAACTTTGCATAATTCAAATAATACAAAATATATACTCTCGATCAAGAGGTCAAAATTTGTATCTCCTAATCTGTGTATGATTAAACTCCCAACAAAAAAAAAAAAAAAATCTCCAACTTATTAATTTGTTATATTCTCTATCAAATTAGTTATGGCATAGACATAATACATTTATAAATAGACTTAAATTAATCAAGGCGGATACAAATAATTTTAATTTAGTTTTCATTTTTTTTTCTATAATCATCAACACAAATAAATCAGAATATCGAAATCAATAGAATCTTCATCAATTGAAAAAAGAGGGTAAAAAAACTCAAACATGAAAAAGAAATTAATATGAATTCAATATACTTTTCAGAGGTAGGTATAAATGTAAAAAGGCTACTTTTCGTTTTTTGGCACAAATCCGATTTTATTTATTTATTTATTTATTATAATGATTTCGTCTTTTTTACTAAAAAGGCAAAAAATCGAAGCCTTTAAAGCCTTTACATTAAATGAACCGTGAGAATTTAGTTAACCATCGACTTCATTTTTTATTTTTATTTTGGAGACAATGAAACTTTCCAGTTTTAGAAAGTCTTGGAGGATTCTTCAACAATATATATATATATTATACTATATATATTATATATTGAAGGAGAGAGAGAGAGAGGACTCCTAGGACAGTGACACGTGTCGAATTTGTTTCTTTACATTTTTCTTTTTAATGTTTCTCTCTAAATATATCGTCTCCAAATTTATTCCAAGGAAAATGATAGTTCCTTAAATTTATTCTTTGAAAATAACAATTTTTTGAAAGTTTGAAATAATATTGTCAAAGTTATTTTCTAAATTTAGTTTTGTCCTAAAATTTTTATTATCTTTGCTTTTAGAATTTCATATATATATTATCTCTAATACTTAGTTTGAGATTATTGTAGCTTTTAAAATAATTGTTAAACACACCTATTCAATGGATTTGTAACTCATTTTTAATTATTTTGTCTCTTCTAAATCAAGGAAAATATTCCATTTTCAAGATACATCCACCATATTAACGATGAAAACCTCATGTAAAGAATGTGTATCGAGTTTAGGCATTTACCATGTGATCAATATTCATGTAAGTGATTATCAAACTCATATATTAAAGTATAAAATTACACCATATTTCTCAATGTCAGAAGCAATGTTTACTACTTTCATCTTTTTATTTTTCAATTTTGATAGCAATATTTTCCATTTTATTTTGGCAACAATGTTTGATTTTTTTTTTTTGGAAAAATTAACCAAGATTGGTGAGTTTTTCATGTGAAAAACTAAAAAAAAAAAAAAAAAAAAAAGCATGCTCATGAATAAAAGTAACTTATTCTTGTTCCATTTACATCAAGATGAGGGGTTTTTCTAGCAATATTTGTCCTTTTATTTTGGCAGCAATGCTTGATCATTATCATTTTAAAAAAAAAAAATTAACCAAGATGAGTGAGTTTTTCCACATAAAATGTCTCCAAAAAGAGCATGTTTATGAACAATGATAAGTTATTCTTATTCCTTGGTTATTTTTTCAATTTTAATAGTAATATTTGTCATTTTACTTTGACAGTAAATTTTGGTTTTATTTGCCATTTTATTTTGCCATTTTATTTTGACAGTAATTTTGTTTTTTTTTTTTTAATTAACCAATATCAACGAGTTTTTCATGTAAAAAAATGTCTTAAAAAAGAACATGCTAATGAACAAAGGTAAGTTATTCTTATTCCATATGAGGGGCATTTTTCCAAATTATACTTCATTCTTTTTAAAAAAATTTAGTAACTCCTCTTTTTTTTTCTTTTTCTTTCTTTTTCTTTTTTCTTTTTTTTTTCTTTTTTTCTTTTTTTGTTTTGTTTTGCATTCTTATTTGGCGTGAAAATGGAAAAAGAAGATGAGGAGATTAAACACATGCAAATGAAGAAGTAAAATCTTAGACTAATGCATATTTTTTCTCTTTCAACATGGGTGGTACTTTTCTCTCCTTCATCTCATCCATCATATAATCTTCGTTTGTTATACCCATTTTTTATTATTCTAATTTTGTTTTCTTAATTGCAATGTATTTAGATTCAATAAATTTCATTTAATTTTTTAGATTAAATAATCTTTACCATATTTGTTTTACCCTATTTTTATTATCTTTAAATTGCTTTAACAAATTACGATTATATTTAAGTATGAAACTCACTTCCACAAATTATTCAAAGTAACTAAAAGTTTTGAGTTTTTTAAATGTTTGTTGAGTTATGTAGGTAGAAAATATGAAATAAATTGAAGTTTATAAAGCTCGAAAGTTAGCATAAATGAAACATATCATAAAGTGAAAAATAAAAATGGTTAGAGCAAAGTAAAATATTATTATATCCTAATATTTTTGTTACTATATCATATCCTAGATCTACATATGAAATAATCTTTAGTTATTCATTTTTCACATGTTAAAAAGTGCTAAAATAATTTAACTATTAATAATAAAATTAACAAGTGTGAATGACTAGTTTAACATTTCCATTTTAATTTAATTATTAAGAGTCGATATAAAAGGATGGACATATAATCCTTGACTATCAAGGTTTATGGGCTAATAAGAATTTCTTAATGTGTGCTGTTTTAAAAATTCTATCAAGAGTTTAACTAAAAATTTATATACTCTTATTCATAAATTTTCATATGTGTAAAATCAAGTCTAAATATTTAAAATAATCTATATATTAAAGGCATGTGACTATTCAAATCATTCAAAAAAAATAATAATAAAAAGTCTTAGATTTTTAACTTAATTTCCACATAAGAATGTACCTTATATCAAAATGATCTAATTTCTATTTTATAGAACTTTATTTTTTAAAAAAATAAAAATAATTAATTCTACATATATACGATGGAAACAACATTACGTAAATATACAACAATTTTAAATATTCAAATTCACATGCAATGCACGTGTCATTAAACTAGCATATAAAAATTTACCTTTAATGCTTAGTTTGAGATTATTATAATTTTTGAAATAATTGTTGACATTTATATTTTTAGACAAATTAGTTGTAATATCAATTAAATTGTTACTTGGTGAATTTTAAGTTTAAACTTGCAAAAAAAGAAGTAAGGTACCGTTTTAAATAAATACCAAAAAAAATTGCGAAAAAATCTTGTAAATAAAAAAATTCCAAAAATATTTACAGTTTGGAGTAAAATGTTTAAAAAATACTTTACTTTTGGAACTTTTGGCTATAAAATATAAATATTTTAAATATTTTTTTATATTTAAAAAGATTGTGATTTATATAAAAAAACTAAAATTTATATTTTGTTTGTTTTAAATAAGTATAAGTAGAGAGGAGGGAAAGGGCTAAGATAAAGAAAAACTCATAATATTTTCTAAAGAAACTGGTTGAATTAAACTCAACCAAAAATAAGTACTATAAAAACCTAAACCAAAATATAGTTAAGATTCTTTCATGCATAATTACTTTTAACACTTTCATAAGTTATCTGATTGTTGTCTCTTTAATTTTTGTTAAGTATATTTTTTTCTTTTTTAGTAAATATTTTTATGTTTAGTTTGCAACTATAAATATAATAACAATATGATATATTATTTAGAAGAATTTTTCAAAATAGAAAAATAAGAAAAATTATTCACACAAAATAGCAAAATTTTAATCTTCTTTGATAGAGGTTGATAGAAGTCTAGCAGTGTCTATCAGTGATGGAAACTAATAGAAGTCTATCACTGATAAACGCCGATAGAAGTTTATCAGTATCTATCAGTATTTTTTTTTATTCTGTAAATAGTTTAACATTTTTTATATCTACAAAAAAATTTCTATTATTTACCTGTCAAATCTACAATCAAGGTTTAAAATATCAATGTTGACAAAAATATCGAGATCTTAATTTTATGAAAATTTTGATGGAAATACCGATAAAATGTCAATATCGATGGATATTTCTGAAAAAAATTATAAAAACCAAAAAATCAAAAAATAAATTTAAATTTGTAAATAAATATTTTATAATTTTTAAAACAGTTAAACTGTCTATTATTTATATTGTTACATTAGTGATATTTTGTTGTTTATTTTTTTTTTTTGTATTTTTTCTTGGATTTTTCTCCAATGCAATGTAAATATCGATTTACCCTCATGACGATGTTGAACCCATGGAAATATCGATAGAAAAATCGACATATTGACAAAAATTTAATACTATGCCTACAATATTGCATTCCCAATAAAAATTAAATATATAGTTATTGAATGTTTGTTTTAGCACAATGATCGCAAGGATGTGAGTTCAGACTTTAAAGACATTATTAAATTCTATGATTTTAAACATCATAATAGAAAATTTCAAATTATTAAACTGATTTGAAGACCATACCATAATATATATTTAAACGAAATTATAACACATATACTTTTGTCTTTTCAAAGTTACATATTAACCCTTTTTAAAAAACTTTTTGAATTTGATATAAAGAGTTGTATTCATAAGAGCTAAATTTTGATCCATCCTTTTTTTTTCTTTATCAACTTTAATACAAATATATATACACGGCAAGAGGTGTAGTTAATGGACAAAAATTATGTAGACCTATACTGTATTAAAAGGGGCTAAAAGGGAAAACTTTTTTAGAATATCATGGGATCTTCGTAAAGTTGATCATTAGGAGTGTTATGACGAATTTGATTGGGAAGTTCACGAATCTGATCAATTACTCTTCGCGCTTTGTGAGGGGACATACATATATGTTGACCTAAAGCGTATACTTCCGTATATCGATTCTTTTTTATCTTCTTTATCATAGGGTTTACCTCTTAGTAATGAACGATAGGTATCTATATTCACTTTTTTGTTCCTTATTTATCTTTAAATTTTTCAATAATGACTATTTTGTCTTGACACTCACACCAACTCCATAGTCTTGCATGTACCTTATACATTTTCTTTTTCTTTTTTTTTTTTTTTCCTTTTAATTTTATATTCTCCTTTTTTATCATTATATCTGGTATGCATGAGACACATATCAATAAGGAGTTGTTTGAGATGCTAAGTTGACATAGGATGTCTGAAGTTCATATGTATGTGGAGTTCATATATATGTAGAGTTCATATGTCTGTGTTTGGGGTGCAAAGTTATTTGGTCTGAGTTCATATGTCTATCTGGGGTAGATTTTGAAATGCTTTTATGATTACTATTTTTGTTCTAAAATTTTTTTATTTAGTAATTCTACCCATCTTTGTTTGAATAAAATATGTATTACAATTTGTTATCTTTTAATTTTAAAGCTTTTTCTTTCTTTTTTTTTTTCTTTTTTTTTTTTCTTTTTTTTGTAATAAACAACAATTAACCCATTACATTTCATTGTAGAAATATGGTTAAATAAAATTAGAAACCAAATAGAAATCAAAACTTTTGATTCCTAATTTTACTCAATGAATTTCATTATCATCTTCTTCTTTTTCTTCTTCCTCATGTTGTTGCTCTGTATTTGTACTCTATCATAAATTTTTTTAATTGAATCTCTCCCCATCATCTTAGTAATCAATGGAATATCACCATATTTCTTCAACAATTTTACTTCCAATTTCTCCAAATCTAGAGGATCATCATAGAACAAATCTCCATTTTTCAATAATTCTTGTTAGAAAATGTTCCAGTAGAAAACATCTTCATTTTATAGGTTTTTTTTATTGTTATATGTTACATACTTTTTAACTACAGATATACTTTTCATCTAAATATTCTTAACATTCATTTAATATATGAATTCAATTGAATAAAAATATATTTTACAAATTTTTATGTATAAATATTACACTTAATGTAGAAAAATACTATTATTTATATTATCAAGAACCTTACAATATACTTTAACAATCAGCTTATAATAATCGAAAGTGGTTTTCAAAGTTGATTATCGAAGAGGATTTTAAATTTCGCTAGAATTTGTAGTCAGAGATGGTTGTCAGAGTCTGAAGTTGGTTGCATGAAAGTGGTATTGGAGATGGTTATTGGAGTTTGTCGTCGGAGGTAGTTTTCGGAGTCCGAAGTTGATTACATGAAGGTGGTCGTCGAAGTTGATCATCGAAAATGATTTTCTCTAGAGTTTGTAGTCGGAGGTGGTTGTCGAGAAACTCTAGTCGCATGAAGGTAGTATTAAAGTTGATTTCCGAAGTTTGTCGTTGGAGATGGTTTTCAAAGCCTCGAGTTAGTCGTCAAAGTTGCTCGCTCAAAGGTGGTCGTTGAAGGTGATTTTTCTAGAGTTTGTAGTCAGAGGTGGTTGTCGGAGCCAGAAGTTGGTTGCATGAAGGTGATATTGGAGTTGGTCATCGGAGTTTGTCGTCGGAGGTGGTTGTCGGAGCCTACAAAGGCGGTTGTTAAAGTTGGTCATCAGAGTTTGTTGTCGAAGATAGTTGCTAGAGCCTAAAATTGGCCGTTGAAGTTGGTCGAACAAAGGTAGTTGTCGGAGTTGGGCACCGAAATTGTCATCGAGGTAGTTATCAGAGCCTAAAATTAGTTGTTGGAGTTAGTTGTGTGAAGGTTGTTGGATCCCGAAGTTGGTCGTAGGAGTTGTCATCAGAGGTGGTTGTCGAAGCTCGGAGTTGGTTGCTAGAGTTGTCATCGAAAGTGGTTGTTGGAGCTCGAAGTTGGTCACTAGAGTTGCCATTGAAGGTGGTTGTCGAAGCCTAAAATTGGTCCTGGAGTGTGATAGCAATGCCAACAGTGATCAATGGGTGAAACCATTGAAAATCTTAGAAGAATAGAATTGGAGTGAGTTTGGGTGAGTTAGTAAAATATACTAACTCAACTCCACCAGCATTCAAATTGGTGAGCCAACATTGAGTTGGTATATTATGCCAACTCAACTCAACCCATGTTAGTGAACCAAACACCCACTAATAGAGTAGATTTAGGAGGGTTAGAGGCCATGCCCCCAATTTTTTTATGTTCTTTGAAATATATGTTTAGTTTTAGGTGTTTTATAAAATATATATGTGTATTGTGTTTGATATATATAAATTGTCAAAATGCTTTTGTTGCTGTGTTGCTTTATTGCTTGAAAAGGTTATTAAAGATTACTTGTTTTTGGGATAGTTTGGGGTTGAAATCTTAGTTGATGTTGTCTTTTTATCCCTAATTCAGTTTTTAGTTTTTATTTTTGCAATATATATCTATATATTGTCTTAATTGATAAGAATTGATTAACTGTAATTATATATTGGTGAATAAACTAGAATGCACTTATCAACTTCTAATTTAAGTATTGATTAACTGTAACCATAAGAATTGCTAGTTAAATTATATATTGTGAACTAATTAATAAAAATCACTTATTATTATGTATGCATTATTTTTATGTCATATTTTATTCAAGCATATTACAATAACTAACTTATGTAACATATTTATTTAGTTCAATGGTAATTGACATGATTTTTCTTCTTAGAGGTTGAAGATTCGATGCGGCAATAGCTTGTTGAAGGTTTTTACCATCAAATAATATTTATAATTACCAATCAAGAATTTCTACTACTAATTAATATTAGTAGCAAGACCATGTTGAACCACAGGAAAGTACGAACATATTTTCAAACAAGTTAAGTTTTCTAGCTAAAGTGGTAAATAGAAAAGTGCAAGAAAGTAAATGTGCAAGAAATATAAAAGAGGCCTAGCTTTAGGAATTAGGATATACCCAATTGTTGGATTGATCGTAAGACTTCTAAAGATAATTTCTTATTTGTGCATATGCTTAGCCTACTTGTAGCAATCACAATCATAAGCCCCTTAATTGATTAATTAAATTCTTAATCAAACTAGATACTTGTTTGATTGGGTTCAATAGCATCCATAAAAATCTCAAATCTGCATCAAGCCTAGAGGATTTCACTAAGACAATTAGAGTTGAATAGCCTAAGTTATACTAATCGGTTTCATTCTTAAATTAAACCAATCATGCAATGTTGTAAACGGGCTATTTTACACAACCGATATCTACACACAAGCATGCTTTGATTTTTGTTACTCAACAATTCACACAAGGTTATATGTCACATATCAAATATGAATCTCTAACTTAACAAAGAAAATATGAATGACGATCATGTTATTCATAGACTCAAAGAATAGAAGTTATTATGCATTCAATAATCATAACCATAAACATTCAATAAAAAAATAAGATTATAAACCAAGTCCTCGCAATCTGAACATTGAGTTTTTCCTACTCCTAAGCTAGAAAACAAACCTTAGCAATCCTTCAGGGCGATATCACTAAAACTTGCCACCATTTGGCTAGATTACAGAAAGAAGACGAAAGTAAAGCTAAATTATAATAATGTAAATGGATAGAGGATGAAAAAACCAAGAAAACAAGTGGTCCTAAAACGACCACCTGAATCAAAAGTTAGTTATGCCTTAATTTTGAACTGCATCATGGTGATATCATACCCTTCAGAGCATTTTGATATTTTTCACATCCTTTTGACCAAGTTGCTTCGTTAAGGTTTTAAATTAATATATTTTAGCTTTGTTTTATCCTAAAGCTCAATTCTACCTTCTAATTGCTCAATGCCTATAAAATAATCAATTAATCACATTAAATTGTACAAAAATATCGAATTAAACCGAACGAGATATCACATTTTAGGTGTAAACATCTGAAATTGTTGTGCTAAACAAAACTTATATAACATGTTTGGTCAATGATTTTTGAAATTTTAATTCAATTTTTAATTTTTTTTCGAAGACTGAAATAGTTTGAAAGTAGAGTTAACTATAATTAGTTGATAGAAAATATGAGGATGATATTAGTTTCTAAAATATTATTGAAATTTGGCCGTCGAAACTAAATTATTTGAATCTTCCCCATATCTCTATAAAGGAAGTTTGTTTTAGACACTTACCATTTAGATTGTTTTAATTCATTTTTCATTCACTGTATCTTCTTCTCCCTTTGTTAGTTAGAGAAGTGAATATAGAGAAGGTTACTAAAATAATTTGGCTTTTCATGAATGTAATTATTACTGTGAAAAGGAGGATTGTTGTATGTTTCTTTAAAGACAACTGTCATCAAATCATGAAACTTCTCATTTTATTTTACTTTTTCAAAAGAAAGTAAATTTGTTTTTATTAACGTCAAATTATAAGTTTAGCTTTGTATACTTTCACAAATAAATGGTGGTTTAGACCTTTGAATGTGATCAATGGTAGTTGACTCACTATCATCCAACATTGTAAGATTCTGATATGATGATTAGAAACTCAAATGGTGAAACTATATGTTAGCAGTACAATATATTAAAAAATTGTTTGGATCGATAGAACTTGCTAAAACAGTTGCTATTCCTACTTAAAATTACAACAACTCTTGAGGTGAGTCTCACTCTCTATAGGTTTAAACGGATTCCTTGATTCTTTGGAAAGTTTTAAAATAAATGGACCAATTTAATAAAAAAATTCTAGCCAATTGTTGATCAAATTCAAGCTTATCATCAGCAACATCTATCAAGTTTTCTTTATGCTCCTAAAATTGTAATATGGTTTTACATAACTTAGCTAATCATGCGAGGACAACGTGTGTACCATTGACATTTAGATTAAGGAACACTATGAAATAGTTTTTAGGAGATTTTACCTCACCGTAATTGATTACTATGTTTGTTTTTTTTACCTTAAAAAAAACTGCATCTGATAAATTCATAAAATTCAAGAAAATATATGATTCTCTTTTAATTTTGAGCTTTATAGATCTCTAAACTTCAAAAATGTCAAATAAGTTATTGAACTTTCAATTGTGTCTAATAGATCCGGATATATTGACATTTTTTTGGATTAAATATACTATACCTAAAATTAAAAACTTGTGTGTATAAAAGATCACTAAACTTTAAATTTTGTATCCAATAAACTTGTAAGTTTTAAAAATTTGTCAAATAAATCAAATATCTACCGGACACAATTGAAAGTTAAAGACTTGTTGAACACAAAATTTAAAGTTTAGAAACTTAGTATACAATTTTATTGTTTTTTTAAGGTTTATATACCTATTAGACATAGAATTTTTAAATTTTAATTTTTTTTTAAAAAAAAAATTAAAATACCTATTTCCAACACCTTAAAATTTGGACTATTTATTTATTTTTAATTTTTTTTTTTAAACTAATGAGATTAGTTCAACTTAGCCTTTGGAATTGCGACCTGTCTTTTCTAATCCCCTCTATAACAATCTTTTATTATTTATAGTACATAGGCATAGAATCAAAATATTCTAATATTTATGTTTACTTGTTTTGTTTTATTTCATTATTTCACAACCAAGAAAAAATAGGTCGCTTCAATTTTATGGCTTAAGGATGAAGAATTTACATTTTAGTCCCTCCAAGTTAATCCAAAATGAATTCTTTTTAAATTCAAACCATAAGTAAATGCTATGATCTTTTCAGGAAAAAAAAGGGTAAGTGCTGTGTACTCACATTTGCATAGTTTCAATTATTTGAGCCAATAGACTCCTAAAAATTATTTAAGCCAATATGAAACATTAATGCTTGAAGCTTCAAAAGCTTATATTTTTTAGATTTATCAACTATAATGACTAAATTAATAAAAATAAATATGAAACAAAAAATTAAGGTTCGATCGATAACCATTTTGTTTTTTATTTCTAGTTTTTTAAAATTTAACCTATTTTCTCCCTATTTCTTACAATAATTTGCATCTTTCTTGAGTACAATGGTTGAATTCATAGCCAAATTCCAAAAACAAAAACAAGTTTTTAAAAGCTACTTTTTTAGTTTTTAAAATTTGGCTTGGTTTTAAACCATGGTAAAATGTAGATAACAAATGAAGAAATTTAGAGGTAGAAGTAGTGTCTATAAATTAAGTTTTCAAAAACAAAAAATAAAAAAACAAAATAGTCATCAAACGGCCTTAAAAATGTAAGGTCATATTTGATAATAATTTTTGAAAATTAGACTTATAAATACGGTTTTATCTAGATTTTTTGTACTCTCTTATCTATCATTTAAGGATATTTTTAAAAAATCAAACCAAAATTTGAAAACTAAAAAAAAATCATTTTTAAAATTTGACTAAAAATTCAAGTGTGTAGATTAAGAAAGATCAAATAATTTGTAGAGAAATAGACATAATTTTTAAAAAGAAAAAATCAAAAATAAAATAATTATCAAATATGATCTAATAAATAAAAAGTAGGGCAAAATTTGAAGAAATGTACCTTCGAAGAAAAGTTTTCTTTTTCATGTGAAAAATTACCGTCATCAATTAAAGTATTGAAGCTAGCTATTGCTTAGGAACTAAATTCAAACCAAATAATAAGAGGCAGACAGCCAACGGTTTTCATTTTTAAAAAATAAAAAACAATTTTTTCAAGGGAGAAAAACAACTTTCAGCCATTTAAAGTTATTCATATGTTAGTCAATTCCGCAAGAAGTCAAAAAAGAGAGATTTTTTTTTTTTCATTGAAAAAAATTACTCAAAGCTTTCAATGTTCATTTCCTTAATGAAAGATAATTCAAAATCAAAAGATTAAATAAATAAATAATATGACGTGGCATGTATTGATTGGTTAAACAGAAACAATCATCTCTGCACGTTCATTGTGTTGGCCACCCGA
This sequence comes from Benincasa hispida, assembly GCF_009727055.1. Lineage (NCBI taxonomy): Eukaryota > Viridiplantae > Streptophyta > Magnoliopsida > Cucurbitales > Cucurbitaceae > Benincasa > Benincasa hispida. The sequence goes on from NW_024065007.1 coordinate 307,770, forward strand.
TTCATAGACGAGAACGATATGTTTGAAAATTAAAATAATTTTAATTTTTATAAACTAATTAAATTTTATTTGAGTTTTAAATTAAATTAAGACAAATGGTGGGTTTGGTTTAGGAATTGATTCGTTATTTAATTTTTAGGAAATTTCAAATATTTGACTTTTGTATTTTACTAAGAATGTACAAAAAAATATTTCCATGTTTTAAGAAGGAAAAAAAATGATAGAACCATCTATTTAATTAAAAATTCTAAAATTCTCCACTTTGTTTGCTTTTTCTTTAATACAAGGTCAACGGCCTAATAAATAAAAAAAAATAAAAGCACCAAAGTATTTTTTTAGGAAAAAAAAGGAGATTAAAAAAGCAACAAACAAACAAAGCCCACTTCAAAAAGTCAACTCCTCTCTCTCTCTCCTCTTTCTCTCTCATAAAAAAAATTCTGAGCTATCAAATTTCTTCTTCTTTGGGGTTTCAGGCGCACTATCCTCTCTCTCACTGAGACACAGAGTATTATGCAATGATCAATCAAATCAAACAGTAGAGAAGATAAATTCTCTTTCTTTGAAGCCTTCAATTTTTTTTTCTTTATTCATATGGGTAATCGTATTGGGAAAATTGGCCACTGTTTCGCCGGTGCCGGCGATATCTCCCGCCGTTATGATCCTGCCGACATTATCTCCGACCCCCACGATGGGGGTTTTGGTCATTCCTTCTACTACCTCCCACCCGACCCACATACTCTCTCCTCCTCCAAAGATTTTTCCGATGATTACATCTCTCCGACGACCATTTTCCGGTCGATTTCTGGCGCTTCCGTAAGTGCCAACGTCTCAACGCCGCTCTCCACTTCTCTTGTTGATCTCTATCCTTACAGCACCACGTTTGATCGGGCCGCAGCTTTCGATTGCTCGAATTCCTTTGCCTCTGTGCCGTTGCAGCCTGTGCCTCGTCACTCGGTGTCGGGAAATTCCGGCGGATTCCCTTCGTCGGGTCCGCTGGAGAGAGGGTTTTTGTCTGGACCTTTGGCCGCCAGGAGTTTCGAGTCGGGTCCGATTGATCGAGCGGTTTATTCCGGTCCGATTGAGAAGGGCGGCGGAGCAGAGAAATTGCAGAGGAGCGTCTCTCATGGCGGCGATGGAGACAGAGAACCGAAATTGAAAAAAAGAAGAAGAAGAAATCTTATTCGGATTCTGAAGAGAGCCATATCCAAAACTATTTCTCTAAACCAGAAGGCAGCGAGTTCGAGAGTGAGAGAATCGGAATCGTATAAGCATAATGAAAATGCTGCAGCTTCTGCAGCTCAGACTCAAAGCAGTGTCCATTTGAGCAGCCATGGGAGCTTGGCGCAGGAAGACGACGGCGATTACTTTCTCGGCGGTCAGAGTGTGCAGTGGGCGCAGGGGAAGGCCGGTGAGGATAGAGTTCACGTGGTGATATCGGAGGATAATGGTTGGGTTTTCGTCGGAATTTATGATGGATTCAACGGTCCTGATGCCCCTGATTACTTACTTGCTAATCTCTACACTGCCGTTCTTAAAGAACTCAAGGGTGGTTTGATTTGGAGTGATAAGTTCGATTCAACTGCAACTTCATCTTCCATGAACTCATCCAACTCTGCTTCAATTGAGGAAGATGATCATGGAACACCCCACATGAAAAATCGCGAGAATGATCATCAATCTACAGAGATTTTCCCGGTGGAAAATGGGGTTGTGAATTTGGAGGCTGATTCAGTGAAGAAAAGAGACAGAATTTACAATACGAATTATAGGACGAGTCAGCTGATGAAGAAGGCCGATCAGAATCCAAAGAATTGGAAATGTGAATGGGAAAGGGAAAGATTAGGATTAGAGGGGAAGTTGAACAACAATAGACAATTAGATCACCATCAAATATGGGATGAATCAACAGCAATCAATCATTCTGAGGTGTTGAATGCTCTGTCTCAAGCATTAAGAAAAACAGAGGAAGCATATCTACAGAATGCAGACAAGATGGTCACAAGAAATCCTGAGCTAGCTCTTATGGGTTCTTGTGTTTTGGTTATGTTGATGAGAGGAGAAGATGTCTACTTAATGAATGTAGGAGACAGCCGCGCTATTGTAGCTCAGCAATTCGAACCGGATTTCGGGACTGGAAAACTATACAGAGACTTGGAGAGAATCAATGAAGGAACACTACGAGTATTTGAATCCTCTAATGGAGTGGAGTTTGAAAGATTAAAAGCATTGGCCTCCCATCAGCTTACGATGGACCACAGCACTTACACAGAGGAGGTAATGTTCGTGTCTATATCATCACTCATTTTACTCCTAAGACTGCATTTTTTCATGTCCATTTCTCTCTGGTTACTAAGTTCCTTAGATTACATGCACTTATGAGAGAATACTTACATATCAGGAAGTTCAGAGGATCAAGAATGCTCATCCTGATGACGCTTCCGCAATTATGAATGACAGGGTGAAAGGTTATTTGAAGATCACACGGGCATTCGGAGCTGGCTTTCTGAAACAGGTATTCCACATTTCTAAGTCTTTTAGTCAGCTAGAATGTAAGAGAAACATAGTCTGTCTGGAAACTATTCTGAGACAGTTTGGAAAATAGAGAAGGCCAATGGTGGATTCAGTTAATAATAACAAATGTTCAATAAAATTTGAATGTTGGTGCTGATGAGCTGAGTGTTTTGCAGCCAAAGTGGAATGATGCATTGCTAGAGATGTTCAGAATAGACTATGTGGGAAATTCACCTTATATCACCTGTGATCCAACTCTGTGCCATTATAAACTCAGCCCAACAGACAGATTCTTGATATTGTCCTCTGATGGACTCTACCAGTACTTTACCAACGAAGAAGCTGTTGCTCAAGTAGAGTCCTTCATTGCTTCTTTTCCTGAAGGAGATCCTGCTCAAAATCTCATTGAAGAAGTATTGTTCCGAGCAGCTAAAAAATACGGTAAGCTCCTCATCCATCTATAAGATAGGAAGATAAAAGAAACAAATAGGGGTATATGTTAAAGTGAAAACGTTGATTTACTAATGTGATTTGGAAAACTTTCAGGAATGGACTTCCATGAGCTGCTTGATATCCCACAAGGGGAGCGGCGGAAGTACCACGATGATGTGTCGGTTATCATCATTTCATTCGAAGGAAGAATTTGGCATTCGTTGATGTAAATAGAGATACTAGCCAATAGAAATCAAGATAACAACAGAAGGTTGGGCAATTAGTTCTGCCATTTATTTCATTTATTCTTCTTCCCTATTCTCACTACAAATGCAATCAAATCAATTTCTCTCTTGTTCAACCTGTAACAGAGAGAGTGTAGAGTTGTTCAGCTTTCTGTCTTCACATCCTAATTGTGTGTGTGTGTGTGTGTGTGTTGCAACTTGCATCCAGTACAAATACATTCCAAAGAAGAATTGGAAAATTTTAACAATTTTGTTTTGCAGACTTCAGAAGTTTCTTCTATAGAAGTTTTGACTTCCTACCTACCTACCCACCCAAAAAAATAATTAGGTAAAAAGAACAATATAGAAACTGGAAGAAATGCCTACTCATTTACCTATACTCTTGTGAATTTCGAAACCAAAGACATGGGGACTTCTTGATGATGATAAATTTCTTTTCTTATGTAATATACTTCTAAAAATGCTATAGAAATTCTAGCCAAAATTTTGTAGATCAAAGAAAAAAAGGAGGGTTCTTCAAAACCTTGATTTGGGAAAGGAAAATCATAATGAAAAGGAACTTATTTTGAATTTGACCTTAATTCAGTTCACTCAGAAGAACTAGTCCTTAGTGGAACTGGACCTGGGGGTCAAAATTTTATGTCCGAATCAAAGAAAAGAAAGAAAAAAATAATCTGCCTTCTTTTTCTCTCTCTCCTTTGAATCTTCTTCCTCTTCCCACCCCATTTTCCTAAACTTGGTTGTGAACAGAGCAAAAACCTATTGTGTTAGGTTTTTTCTTTCTAAAATATTCTTGGAAATGGAAGTCTTGGTCAGATTACAAAAGCATCCATCACACGATGAGTTGTTCATTTGGTGGGTTGAGTATGGCATATTGAAATGGTTGCCACACAATTAATTATTACTTAGCTTAAACTATTCAAGCTATTTTACCACACTAATCATGTTTGGAGTGGTTATTAAAATCATTTCCATCCTATTTAAATTTACTCTTAAACATGATTAATGATTCAAAATCAATTTTGATAAAATAAATTGGCTTCAAAATTGTAAAATAAGACATTAAGCTCTTAAATGATTAAAAACTCGTTTGATTCCCATGGAATGGGCATCCGGATTACTATGTTCGTTTTGCAGTATTGTGAGATGCCCCGACATCTGAAAATTCTCGAACATCCTAGGATAAAGGACATCTGGAGAGTTTTGGATGCTCTCCTAAAACATGGATTTTCCATATTCCCAAGTTGAGGGCATCCCTATTTCACTTTTTTATCCTTCATTTTTATTTTATTTTACATATATATAAAAATCTTCATTTCCATTGTATAATTAAAATATTGTCAACCATGTATATCATATCCTTTAGTTATATCATAATTCTTATTATTTTTTTGGTAGTATATTCAAATTTAAATTTAATTAATATTTATCTTATAAAAAATCTTAAATTGTGATAATATTATTTTGTTGAGAAAAATAACACATAAAAATAATATAAATTGTATTAATTTTAAAAGAAATTCAAATTGATAAAAATAAATATGTTATATAAATTCAAACTATATCAAATTAATTATAAAGTAATAAATAGTCGTAAACACATTCTTGTAATTCTATGTAAATTTGAGACATTCCCGAATAAAAATCTTACTAAACAAACACAATTATCAAAATATTCTCAGATATCTGCAAAAATATTGCTACAAAACAAACATAGTAATCTAAAAATGTTGGACATATTCCTAATATATATAATTTCAGACATTTAAAATTTTGTTTATCTATATTCTCAAAAAACAAACCGCCCTTCAAGAAATCTATTTAAAATTCAGATGTCATCGCCTTTTAAAAAAGTTGCACAACGTTTTCAACTAAACCATAAATGTATACACAACATTAAAAAAATCGTAAAAACTAATCTTCCTTTTTCTTTTTTTCCATTTTTTCCTTTGTTTTTAACAAAAACATTAAAATATTAATTTTTTTGGAATTTTCCTGATTATACGCAAATTCATTGTGGACATGGAAGTCAATGCAAAAGATAAATTAAAACCTGAACTAATCAAACCCCTACACCAAACAGAGGTTAATTTAAAACAATTACTTAAAAAAGGGGTCAAAAATCAATTCAGATCAAAACCTAATCAATTAAAACTCTTAACTTTATTGCGCCCCAAAAAAAGAAAAAAGAAAAAAAAAACTATCTTTATCTAGTACAAGATATAAAAAGAAAATATTTTTCAATCCCCACATCATTGAACTAGATATTTATACGTTATTTATAATATTTAGGCAATATGATTTTAAAATACTATTATTTCGAACCCTTAAACCAAATCTTCTTCCAAAATAAAAATATCACTAACAATCAATGGGAATAGTCAACTAATATTGAAGAGTTTTTGAACTACAGGTTGTATTTGAAATTTGAACATAGTGAATCTGATTCTATGTATGTATGTGTGTATGTGCTTGTGTAGGCAATGGAAGAAGTAAGGAGACAAAGGTAAGTGCCGTCCGCCAAATGCTGCAGAGAAGGAATAGAGTGGTAGGCCAGGTTTAGGCAATTCTATAAAGATGCTTGAAATTCTATATTCACAATCACCCAAATAGAATATCAAAGTTCAAAAAATTGGACACGAATCTGATTCCGAAATTATATATTAATTAAGATCATCTAAATCACATCTTAATATTCTAAATCTTTTAGTAATCCTTTTAATTTTGACGTTGTACAAGTTCATTTGATCAGTTCTAACTATTCGAACAACTAGAAGATCTCATTCTAATTTCTATAAAGACAATGTACAATGGGTTGGGTTTTGGCTTTGGAATATTAGATAGTAATGGAAGAATAAATGAGTTTTCGACTTTTGAGCTGTCCTTATCTCAGAACATAATATTGGAGCTGGATTGGCTGATGAAAAATGGTACACAAACTTATAAAATCCCTTCACTTTCTCCCCCACCCCACCACACATTCCAATATTGGAGAAGGCTCCTGAGGAACTTAAAAGTTCTTAGTCAGTTTCAAGGCCTTGAAATTCTACTGTTAAATTCAAAAGGCAATATGTGATTGATTTCTATGATGTTGGAGGTGATATAAGCCCACATAGTGGGAGGGAATGAACAACATTGAACAGAGATATCGTCTTGAACTACGAGAGAACTAAGGAAAAATGGATCATCTCTAAAAATCTATCCTAATTTCCGGTCTTTACTGGAGATGATCCAGTTCAAATATTGAAGAGGTTTGTGATCAGAAAATTCCAGTCAATATTTAGATGGAAATTTGACGCCAGCTCAATTTGTCAACCAAGACAGAACCGTCCCCCTTCAACAGGAGCAAAATGGCAGGGAGAACATCAGATCTTGTGTGAAGCTTGTCTATGATGGTGTCCGTTACTATCATAAATCCATGGAAAGGAGGACCAGCACATCTCTTTTGACTTTTACAACCGATGGATATTGATCATGTAGGTGGATTTCCAATTTGAATTCCACCAAGAAGAAATAAGCGATTGAAAAACAAAAGCCTGAGCCATAATATAAAATAAAGGATAGTGGATGCAAATTCGTTTTCAAAATAATCAGCATTCAAAACCCACTTGCACATTTATGGCTGACTCGGAGCACGTAAGAATCTAAAAAACATCAAGGGCTACAAAGAATGATAGTACAGGTCTAGTTATCAAGTTACAATATGTTGGTGGGGCGACAAAACTTTAAGATAATGTACAAAACGTGGAGGGAAAAGCCTATCAACTAAAAAAGCCAAAAAAAAAAAAAAAGAAAAGAAAAGACGCCTGTAATCTAAAGATTCTAAACAAATAAAAAAAAACCTCATTGGAAGTGATCAATGATATATAGAAAAGGTGAGGACGAAGTAAGCATAAGGCCTCCAGAGAAACCAAGAGTCCTATGTTTTTTTAGATCTAATCTTAGCTTTCAGAAGCAGTGAACTAAAATAAAATCTTGCCCTAGAAAACGATCATGTATGATACCTCTGTTTTAGTTTATGGAACCCAAGTTTCGGACAAGGACAAAGATGTTTACCCCCCAGAACTTTAAGAAATTGCAGATGAATGACAACAGAAAAGGCTGAAGCAGTCCTTAATTCCAATATGCTAACCTCGGCTAAAATCCATATGAATGCAGGTAGGATTGCATGGAAAAGGGCAGTCGATTAGCTTCACTGAATTTCGTTTGAAGTACCAATCACCCACGGCCTCTGCTATAGTCTGTTCTTGAGCAATAACACAATCAGTTTATGCAGAAAGAGAGATTTATCTGTCAAGTAGTACTATGAATATTACATATTAGTCCTCATAAGCACCACGACAAACATTACATCAATGAGTTCTCGATACTAATAAAAGTTTGTGGAAAAGATTAAATCTCTGTAATTCCTTACTAAGATTGTTTACATCTAAAATATATTATAGTTGGTTGGTCCATGGGCAGGGTGATAAGCATCTGAGAAAGCAAAGAACGATAAAACAAAAAGATGGAGACAGCTTAAGCAGCATAATTCTCAAACGGAATAAGCAAGCACACAAACATAAATATATAATGGGAAGAACAATTCTAATAAGCAAGCAGAAACTTCATATTCTCTCAGTTATGCATTTTAAAATACGAACTATCCTTACCCTCTTATTTATCCTAGGAGAATTGGGGGAATGCCATGTCTCAGACATCCATGTTTGGCAGTGGATGAAGCAAGAATTTACAAAAAGTCCTCCTTCCTTGTTGTGCTTGAAGTCATTCACTGCCTTCAGCAAAGAGTCCCGGAACCCTTATAGAAACAAAATACAAATGGACAAGATCAAGAACAATATTGTGTTTTGATCCTGACTTCACCAGATAATTAATTAAAAAAAAAAAAATCAAGAACATAGATGACAGAATTACATTTTCCAATAAGAACAGTCAGAAAGGAAAAAATATATATATTATATTTTAATTAAACCTACACATTTTTTCCTCAACTGCCGCATCTTATACCATCACAAGAAAAGCATATCTAAAGAGAGAATTATGAAAGATAAACTAAATTTAACAGGTCTTATTTTTTTGTAGGCTGCATGAAGATAACTCAGAGTGTAGTTCTTGTGAAAGTTCCTATGTGATCATGTAAATGCTGATTTTTTTTTAATATCCATGAGTGTGTTTTGCCAGCATTTGTGCACCTCGACTATTATTACTGGGCGCTTATGGACCTGCTACATTTGAATGCCAAGTAAATCATAGGATATTAAATCCTCGATAGGTGCTTACATGGCTTGAACTCATTCCCTCTCCTTTTATAATTTAAATGTCCTTTATTGACCTCTTGGCCAACCCATGGAGGTTTCTAAATGTTAATTTCAAACCAACTCTTATTTACACAATGATTCCATATGAGGACATGGTGTCACAAAAAAGTATTTGTTATCAAAGATCATTAAAATTCTACCTATATCTTGAAGTGGATACCAAAACATAGAGTGACAGACTTGTAGGGTTGCAAAATATGTACATGTACCTTGAAGAATTTCAAGCTGAGCATGATCACATTTAAATATATTAAGCCTGCATTTCTGCCAAGAGCCAGCAGGATCTAATGCGTTTGGCACCAAGACATTTTGTATCTAATAGCCAGGCAATCGGTATCAGAAATTATATATAACAAAATTAAATCTTGGAGTTGAGTTGGGCATTATAAGAAACAATTACCTGCCAAAAATCATAAGCTGGGTTGACAAGAAACAACGGGGTGCTTATATGTTTGATAACTTCTTGAGGAAAGAAACACTGTCATTCCAAATCAAAACAAATGATTGAGGCTGGAGGCTAAAATCACATATTAAGAGATTGAGACTTAAAATTCATTACTACTAGGATCAATAATTTGTATCTGGTAACTCAAATCCCATGGTCTAATAGTGAACCATGATTAGTCGAGAATTTTGTGAAAGGATCTCATAAAAGAGTTCTGAACAGGAAAAAGAAAATCCTACCTTAGATGGCTCGTCTGTAGCTGTACAATCCTTGGGTAAGCTTTTACCAGTTTTCTGAAGTCACAATGGCAGCAAAGAGTTCAAACATTACAAGTATGCAGAATTTCCTTAAATTTATTATTTATTTTAGAAAAGAATAAATACATATTTATGTCAGATCAATAACCTATAATCTATCAGAGGAGATTAAGAAAAGAAGTCTTTCGTTTCTTTTTAAACATCTTAATTTTGAAACAATATTTTCAAGTGTATTTTAGATTATATTTTCTAATATATTTCTATGACAAACAAACTTTCATTTTGGATGAATAAAAGATGATAGGCAAGCTAGATTTTTAAAATTATAAATCTGAATATATTCAGTAAATCCTAATTTAATTTTTTTTATTAAGTTCATATATCATGCTCGTAAATGAGATGAACTTTGCTATATGATTAAGTTTCTATACTATCTATGTACTGAATAATATTAATTTGATGTAGTTGATACAGCTAGTGTATTCAAGTATGAAAACCAACCATTTAATTTCATCGTTAAAACTTTATAAAAACAATATTATAAATAAGCGCCTAATTATCATACAAGGTAACATTTTTTTAACTTGAGTATTATGCATTTACATGATCCATGTGTCTAGCTACGTTTATCTATGAGAGAGGATAATTAACAATGATCCCCCCACCCCACACACCCACCCCACACCTAATTGAAATTTCTAATTAACTTGACAAATCTAAGCTTAAAAATTATAAATCTTTACGTTTAACAATTGAACTAATGATTTCAACCAATGTTTAATCCATATTTCCTTTTATCTTATCATTGAAGATGGTAAGAGAGTACCCTTTCTCCATTTTCTATATTCTATAATTCTTAGTACTTCCAGATTTCTATAGACTTTCTAAAACTGTAATTTCTTTTTGGTTCCACCATTTGAAATATTATTGTTTTTTACAGAGTGCTAAAATTAGTTTTATAAAAAATTGGGGTGCATGTTATAGGACATTAATGGCTGCGTGGCAAAGTGAGCCATAAACATAAGCTTCCATCAATTATTGATTTATACTGTTTTATCACACTCATGGATTAATTTTCAGAAGTCAAATGATAATATCTACAAAACATTGTTATATGATCAATAGATTTCACGACATCAGTCAAGGAGTAATATGATTACCATAATAGGAATAGCAAAGACAGATAAACATCAATTTGAAACAAGATGCAAGGAATTCAAACAGTGAAATAAAATTAATTAAATTTCTAGAAGACATCTGCTCCAAGTTAGACAAAAGTTCATGAGTATAAATGATGAAGATGTGAATTACTGAAAACTTAACGATATATAGTGGATGTTTCCTAATCAATAATAAGAAATAAAATTCCTTTGATCAAATTCAGGATTCACCAAGTAAAAATTATATGTATTTAAATTTCAATACGTTCTTTGTCATATTTGCTGATAATAACATCACATAGGGTACAAGGTTTCGAACCTACAACCTCTTAAAGAAGTAGAGATTATCTTAACTACTAAGTTGTGCTCATGTATGTTGATTTTTTTTTTTTTTTGGTCATATTACACTCTACTATTCTTAAAATAATGACTGATATATTTCAAACAAACACTATTTCTATAAACTAAATATCAACCAAGTATAGATTTTAAAGAGAATCAATTCTGTGTACCTTGCAATATTAACCTAGCATATGAACATATGGCTATGACTCCAGTAAATTTGGAGACCCCAAGTTTAACCTTAATGAAACCTTATATTGGAGGTTGTAGGCTTGTAGCTAACCCTAACAGAGGTTATATGCATGATATCATCCTAATAAGCTAAAAACGGCAGGATTAAGTTAAGGATCCAACTGGTCATGTGTTATGGCCCCCAGTATATGCTGATGTAGTTCTCCTTGAACTTGGTTGGTTAGTTGATAGTTCTCCTTGGATTTAATTAGTATTAGATACTAGGTGCCAGCTGCAACTGTTATTAGACAGACTGCTCGTATACCTTCTGCCTCTTACCATTTGGGTGCCTTTAATTTGAAGATTTAAAGGAGAATTCAGAGGGGAAAAAACTCCCTCATTGTCTATAAACTATAAAAGGAAAATACCCCAAATAAATTTACAAGGTTCTTTCCAAAGAAAATCCCAAGGTTCTGTACCATCCAATCACTAAATGCATAAATCAGAACAAATGAAAAGCAGAGTACAACCTGAAGGTTGAAAACATCATGATAGAAAGATCTCATTGTATGATTTCCCGAAACATCTTTCCTGAAATGGAAGAGAGAAAAAAGATCCCAATTGGCACAACCTTTTTCTGTAGAAGCAATGACGTAGAAAGAAACAGCAGTTTCAAAATTGAGCTAGCCCCTAAGCATCACAGAAGAATCCTCTCGGGATTTGTCCTATAACAACTAAATACCAAGAAATACTCCCAGACATTCTAATAAGGTGTGTTTCTCACAACATAGCACATTAAAGAGAAGATGCTCATATGATCCCAAACATAGTTTGTATCAGACTGGAAAATATGTTCCGAAAGACTGCTAATGTATATGTTAGTAGAATACAAGATTATTCATGTGCAGAATAGTATTAAGCAAATGGAAATCATACTCGTCAAGGAAAAATCCAGCATCAGCAAGACACTTGATTGTTGCATCCTTTGGTAAAAGCTCTCTGAAGTCATCACAATGAATAAGGGTAGCCAAGCCCCCAGCAGAGCACCCTGAAAGAAGAGCCTGGAGTGGATAGAAGTTGGTGAACACAGAGGGCACAATTTAAGATGCAGAGAAAACACCTCATTAACTAAATGATTGTGGATGTAGATCTTAGAAGAAGATATTATAAATTTTATTACCACATGCCCACCTGCCTTGCCTTTGACAAGCCAACAGATAAGAGTTCATCCATAAGGGCTTCCCAGATGAGCTGGCCTCTGAAATAAAGTATATTTCCATTCTATTGCAAGGACAAACGTAAATATAGTTATTGAATCCACTCAATAAAATTACCAGGTTGAAGTTTCAAAAAGATAAGAGGTCATGTAATTGAGAGAAGCACAGGAGAATTATGAAACTGGTTGTAGTATTTCGAAATAAACAAATTTTGGTTCCTGACTTTACCATTTAGACATATTTGTAATGAACCAAAGAAACTTCGACTTATGAAAAAAAATGACCGGGTACCGAACTTGAATATGTTGTACATTTGTTTCACCCGCAGGATGGCCTGCTAATGATGCTCCATCACAGTAACGTATCTTGATTTTGTTCCAATTATAGAAATCTGAAGAATACATGAACCAACCTAAGAATTAGGATTACGTAATCAAAGACTAAGTGCTAACCAGAGATTGTTAAACATTTTCATCATCTTAGAAGCAATATAATCTCAAAATAAGAATAAAAAAGCCTTCAAGCTGTACGTGTGCGTGTGCGTTTGGGTGTGTGTGGCTTATTTGGAGAGAGAAATGCTATAACATTTTCAGATAAGTCTAACTCTTTAGATTATTTTGTGACCGTCTACAGTTTAGAACCTCAAATTGGTGTGCTTAAAGCAAGCTCTTTGTGGAAAAGTGACTTCTTGTCCATTTGTCCCTTAGGCTGTTTCAGTCTAGTTTGCACCTCTTCAAATGCAAGTTGAAAGTTCTGACTTTGTTTCTCATTAAAAAAATAAATTAAATTAAAAATAAGAGCTCTCAATAAAATTCAAGTCCATCTTAGAGAAGGAAGAAAAGAACAAAGTAACCATGCAGGTATCTCAAACAATGACCAATTTCAGGAACTATATCAAATTGAAACGTTTGTCCTGAAAATGAAACGCAAGTTTAAGAGCGAGGTAATTCATGTGAGTTACTCTGTCTGGAGCGCAAATAAAGGAAATCTGGTATTTACATCAAATGCATTAACAAGAGCTCTACTCATACTATTGAGATAGAAATTAAGGACTTGCAACTGATTTCCATATTAAGAATCTCCCCCAAAAATAACAAATAACAAAGGAAGAAGATTGGAATAAGATGAAATGACATGCTAAAAGAAACAGCTCTTCCTTGTACTTACTACTTAGACCCCACCGCTACTATATATCTGAGCAGATCTGCTAGCTAGTAACAATAATGGTCTATTATAAAAAACTAAGGAGAAAAAAAGGTTTAGACATAATCAATTAGAACGACAATACTATATACGTATAACAAACCTTTGTATCAATAGGTTTCGATGAAGTACTTACTGCCAGAAACAACGTTAAGTTTAGAATCAAGTTCAGCGACATTAGTGTAAATGGAATCAAAACAAGACCAAGTGAAGTGATAAATGGGTTTTTTTTGTACAGATGGCCCATTTTTGCAGGGTTAAATGAAAAATGGGTACCTTTTTGAAATTGAATGAAAAGTGGTCTTCTGCTTGCATCAGTATCCTATGAATTTACCCATTCGACCTTGAAAACCATCTGCACGCTATGATTTATAAGTTTTCTTGATACACGATATTCGATACTCGATTCTCGATCCTCGATACTTCATACTCTACGCTTTATACTCTATGCTATATACTAGCTATATGCTACTCGATCCTTGGTACTTGATACTTGATGCTCGATGCTTGATGTTTTACGCTCTATGCTCTATGTTATATGTTTTATGCTATATACTAGCTACATGTTACTCGATCCTCGATACTCTATGCTCTATTTTGTACGTTCGCTTGATACTTGATGCTATAATGCTCTATACTCTATGTTTGATGTTTGATGCAAAGAAACAAAAAGAAAAAGAAGAAACATGGAAAAAAAAAAAGAAGAAGAAAAAATGCAGAAAAAAAGAACAAAAGTAAAAAAAAAAAAAAAAAGAGGAAGAAGAAGAAACTAAGAAAAATGAAAAAAGAAAAAAAAAATGTCGCAAAACAAAGAAAATAGAAGAGGAATGTATTTAAGGTCAAAAGTGGTAATTTTACACAACGATGACATCAGCGGAAGTCCAAAATTCATTGTTTTAAAAAAAAGTACCCATTTTCATTTGTGCCCCAAGGGTCATCCATGCCATTTTTCCGTGATAAATGGAGACTGGAGAGTACTGTGGCCAATAGAAATAGTAATACACAAAATTACCCGGATTTTGGGACGCATCACTACTTAAAATTCCAGAGAAACGAACACGACGCTCCATGTAGTCTGATGAACCTAACGGGGTCATTTTACGCGATGAACAAGACGAGACTGTATGGCACCAACCTCCACCCTAAAAAGGAATTAGACTCAAAGTTAACTCCAGAAAGACAAAAGGGAAAGCCAGCCTCTTGATCAAGTAATTGAACAAAAACCTCAATATGAAGAACCCAATTGCTAGAACCAGATCCGAAGCCTTTCTGAAAATGGTATCCAGGCAAACTCCCATCAAGACATACTGCAAAGATCGAAACCTAAAAGTAAGCATGAATTTGAATGCAAAAAGAAAGAGAAGAGGAATTGGACAGCGTACGAGCGCCTTTTGCTTTGGCATTGTGCAGCAAAGATAGGTCAACCAAATCGGGGTCATCGGCGGGATTGAGATCGAAATTGTGGTTGACGACACTGTCTTCAGCATGCCAAGAATCGGAGAGGAAAGAAAAAACGAAAACAATGAAAACGAAACAGATAACTGCAATCGCCCAGTCTTTCTTGGACCATTTGCTCCACCATAGAAGAGCTCGAAAGCCAGAGATCGCCATTTGAAGGTCAAAAGGGGTCGATAATTCAGAATCGGAGAAGCAAATTGAGCTCGAACACAGAGAATTTGGATATAATTAGAGTGTAAAATTAACCAACTGAGGCAGTGGCAACGAATTTTAGGATCATACACACACAGATTCGGGCATTTGGAGTGTTGAGTATGGGCATGGCTGGCTGATCTCAGCGATTTATCTAAATAATATGAATATTAAATTAAACATTAGAGAGATACTTCAGAAGAAAAAGCAGCAACGCGCGCAGGTTGTTTTTATTTTTATTTTTATTTTATTTTTTTATTGTTAGTTCAAAAAATACAGAGTGGAATAGGAAATTCAAATCTCTCACAGTTGACGGCATTAGCATTAGTTCATCTAATTTTCATATTCCAATATACTTGTATTATATTTTGGGCTGCACTTATCCATCAAAGTCACCAATTATAAGTTGCCAATAATACAAGGTAATTGGGCACAAAAAAATTATACTCATGTAATAATTATATACCTCCAGTTATCCTTCATAATTTAACACGTCATCAAGTGATGTATCAATTTGTTATTCATTTATTTTGTAGACCCCACATAATTTTCTATCCTACTATTAGATTAGAATTTTTTCTCGTGGCTACACCTACGAATTACTCTTTCAAAATTTAATATTGTATAGATTTAGAATTTTTTTCTCGTGATTACACCTATGGATTACTCTTTCAAAATTTAATGTTGTATAATTTTCGAAACTCAAATGAAATCGATATTAAATGAACTAATGGGTCTCAATGCCTTTGAATTATATGGTAATGAACATTTTTTTTTCAGTTTTAGTTTAAACACATGAGAGATGATTGAAGTCAAAATAGTGTTACAATAATACCTTTTACTTCGATTCTCACAACTCTAATATAGTATTTTGTAGGCAACTAGAGCTTAGCTCAACTAGTATCTACATGTATTGAGGATCAAAAGGTCTATGATTTAAATTATCCCACCTCTAATTTATACTAAAAAAATGTTATACTTCGTAGAGATAAATTCAAGGGTCGTTCGTGTGCTTTGAATACACTCTTATAACAAGTCTGAAAGATCCTATAGTGAGATTAAAGGTATGTTTGGAATGCATTACCAAGTGTTTAATTTAAAAAGTAAGTCATTTTGAAAAAAAATAGAGTATTTGACTACCACTCAAAATAGCTTTTGAAGTGTATTTTCAATAAATTTTGTCAAAAATATATAAATGATAATGGATTTTTTTAAAACGTTTTTTTTTCTTAAGTGAATGCAAATTCTAAAAATTCTATCGTCTATTTTAACCCATGACAATAGGCCTAGTGTCTTAAGTAATTAAGTTGAGAATTCTAAAATTAAGTGTAATTGTGAAACCCGGATTTCTATTTTCCTTACTTAAGCAAGTGATAAAAGGAATTAACTAAGTGAAAGTTAAATCCTAAGTTAAGGGGAGGGAAATTTCTAAGTGTTAAGTAGATTTTCCTTGAAAAATTTAAGTTGAGCTTTAATTGGTAAAATTGCAATGAAATTTGTATAATAAATAAGTTGTTGAAAATAGTTAGTGTGATTGGTGAAAGAAGGAATGGAGATTTGAAAGGAGAAAATAATATTGGAAAAGTTGGGAAAATTATTTAGTGGGAATAAATATAGAAATTAAGTACGTAGAATTAATGTGGAATAATATGAAGATTGAGTTTGAAAAATTCGGGGAAGAATACGACTAAGTATGAAAAATTAAGTGAAGTACGGAGTAAGGAATTAAGGAAAAATATAGAAAATATTATTTTGGAATTATCCTGGAAGATCCGTGTAAAAATATCATTAAGTGGTGAGTAAACGGGTAAAAAAATATATACGAGGAACATTTGTCACAGCTAAAGATTGGAGAGAAAATTTGGAGAGAAAGATGGAGAGAGCGAGATCATTGAGATCGAGACCAGCGAGATTGGAGAGAGCGAGATTGGATAGAAGATGGGAGAAAGCGAGACCAGCGAGAAAGCTGGAGAGAGCGAGA